>NW_023994843.1:0-214296 GCF_015586225.1 Lucilia sericata | reverse complement strand
TGGAGTGTTATTGGTCAGTCAGTCACACAAGGAGAGTAGTTAATAATGATGGTCGTAGTGGGTTGCAGTTGACTTTATTTGCTGCTGTTTTTATGTTCACTTGAGTGTATAGTTTGCAATTATAGCCATCAAATATTTATTTCTATATGTTCTTTTTCTTTTGGTTTTTTTTTTTTTGCTAACTGACTTTCTTACTTCATCTTATTTGTGGTTAAATGCATTGAGTAATACGTTTTTCTTGTTGTTGGCCACAAAAGTTGTGACATTTATTTGTTCATATTCCTGTTGCAACTATTATACACCTGCTAGTTACTGCAACAGTAGTTTTTTGTATGAATAACCAAGTCTTTGTCACCTTTTGTTTGCTTTAAAGCATTCGAAGTATGACATTGTGGTTTCCAAACTAACGAACAATAAACCCCAAAAAGGTAAAAAAAGAATTAAAGCAAGGAAGGAAGTAAATTTTAGCACAATTTTAATTGATTGTTACCTTATAAAGAAATAACAGAAAAAAAAAACATTCAATAAAGTCTGTGACAGATTTTATAAATTGTTAAATGGACAAAGGTAACTGGAGTTATGGTAAATTCATATTGCAATAATTTGGTAATTAAGTATTTTATTGGAGTAATAATTTTTATTTTTTTTTTAAATTGATCGATTTACTTAAATCTACATCATTCAATTTAGAGGAAAGTTTAAAATAGTAGAAAATTAGAAAGTATTTAAAATGTGACAATATTTGCAACCCAACTAAAAAATTTACATAATTTTTTAAAATCCCTTTTATTTTTTGTATGTATTTACCTATGTATGTACATATATGTTTGTTCTATTTGGTAAACAGTTAATTAATATTTTTAAATCTCTGCTGCTACTGCCAAATAAATGTTTAATTAATTATGTCGACTTGGTCATGTGTATCTAAGAGTAGTGAGTGAGTGAATGAGTGTGAATACAGATGTAATGTTCATATAAACAAAAAAAGCAGATTAACTCGGTATCACGTTTATCAGTGGCAGTGTGGTCAGTGCCAACTCCAATGTGGCATAATATCAGAGAACATGAACATGTATCAAAACGTACGTGAATGCGTATCTACAGGCTGCATTTCTGAGCATGTGGTCGTTTCGACGGTCGTTTGGTCGTGGTGATCTCACAGACATTTATTAACAATATGTCCAATGCTTCAATGCCTTTTTTCCATGAGTTTCAACCACAAAATCAGTTTAAATCCTCACAAAGTAAAATGAGATTATCGTTTATTTACATGCATTTCGAGTAGAATATTAATATACATTTTCTATTCAATGTAGTTGTTCTTGTTGCTGTTGTTGCTTTTATTCTACAGTGACTAAATGGTCAATTATTCATTTTTTACATTTTCCATCATTCATTTATTTATGTACACACAAAACGCAAATTTTCATTTAAATGAACGACCATGCAGTCAATCGTCATCATCATCATCATCGTAGTCGTCGTCGATGTTGTACACATGCTACTGTCGTTGATGACTCAAGTGTATTTTGCTGATTGACAGGCCGCCAGACATACAGACGGACACATACTTACAGACACTTATTTGATTTGAGCAGTAGCATCTCTTGGTGTCATTTTTTTTTTTTTTTTTTTTTTTTTTTTCATTTTACTTATTATTTATTGAATCTTTCTTACATAGAAATTTACAATAAGTATTGAAATCTTAACCTAAACTATAACTAACGTCGTTATTGCCACTGCAATTTCAACAAAGTTCTCGATAATTTGATTATCTGGCAAAATCCAATGTTTCCGTTCTTCTCAGTCGTCTATGACCCTCAATGACAGCAACTCCCTGGCAAGGGGATTTGGGTGATCCATTAGTTTCGACAGGTAGGTTAAACAAGAGAGTTTGATCTCCTCGCGTATTATGGGGACATTGAGATCCCTATGAATATTACTATTGCGAATGTACCACGGGGCACCTGTTATTGACCTTAACAGTGCTGACTGCTTTCTTTGTAATTTTTCAACATTAGATGAGGAGGCTGTTCCCCACAGTTGAATGCCGTATAGCCATATCGGTTTTATAACTGTTTTGTACAAAAGCACTTTGTACTCCAAGTCTAGAGCAGACCGTGGTCCAATTAGCCAGTACAATTGAGCTGACTTTAATTTTATTTGTGTAACCTTGGCTTCAATGTGGTGAGTCCATGTTAAGCGGCGATCAAGGTGGATACCAAGATATCTCACATGGCTTTGTTCAGGAATTTTTATATTGTTTATCTGCACGGGAGGACAATTTTCCCTTCTTAAAGTAAATGTAACGTGAGTACATTTTGTAGCATTGACTTTTATTTTCCATTTGTCCAGCCATTTTTCCAATTCGCCGATGTGAAACTGGAGTTGTTCAGAAGCTATTGAAGGGTTTGCATGCATGCTTACAAAAGCGGTATCATCCGCAAATGTAGATGTGTGAGTCAGTGCGCTCGTTGGCATATCTGCAGTATATAAATATATAGGAGCGGACCTAGAATACTCCCCTGGGGTACTCCAGCAGATATTTTTCGACGTGAAGAGATCACATCTTTAGATCTGATTTGAAAAGATCTTTCATATATGTAATTTTTAAGCAGTTTGTGAACATTCGCAGGTAGTAATGTGATAATTTTGTGTATTAGTCCATCGTGCCAGACTTTATCAAAAGCTTGAGAAATATCTATGAATAATGCAGAGCAATATTGCTTGCTCTCGAAGGCCTTCCGAATAAGAGTTGTTATTCGATGTACCTGTTCGATAGTGCTGTGCTTTCTTCTGAAACCAAACTGATGGCCAGGAATAATGCGATTATCGTTAAAGTGTACTAAAAGGCTTTCAAGCAATAACTTTTCAAAAGTTTTGAGAATAAAGACAACAGGCTAATGGGACGGTATGATGTCACTTGAGTGACATCTTTCCCCGGTTTTGGTATCATAACAATCTCGGATACTTTCCATGAGTTAGGGAAGTATCCAATACGTAGCATCGAGTTAAAGATGAACAAAATAATTCTCAGTGCTGAATTGGGCAGGTTACTTATCATCGTGGTAGTAATTTTATCTATACCAGGTGATTTTCCTGCCTTTAGACCTTTGATTGTCATCTTCACGGTAGAGAACCGGAATTTTATTGGGTGTGGAACCACATTATTTATAATGTTAGCACTAATAGAAGAATCTGTATCATTTTGAGTAAACACATTCTCCAAGTGATTGGCGAATGCTTCAATTTTTTCTGACGTATTTCTTGCCCATTGACCATTCTGGAGGCGTATAGGTGACTCATATGCAATAGGGCACTGCATATTTTTAACAGCTTTCCAGAGACTATATTCTGTTTTCTTAGTAGGGTCTAAGTTTTTGAGATAATTTCTCAGATTAGATTCCTTATTATCCTTTAAAGCGATGTGAAGTCTTCTTTGGCACTGATTAAGTTTAACCTTTATGTTTGGAGATCGTGATTGTTGCCATTGACGTCTGAGTGTTCTCTTTTCTTTAATAAGAGACTCAATGTTCCTAGGACATTTCGATTTTTTGAAGTCTCCCAAGGTGACTGGGGGTGTAGACACTTTGACAGCATCTTGTAAGATATCCGTAAATATATCGACAGCGAATTGTATTTCATGGTCATTCTTCAATGAAATGTTTTGTGGCAGGTGTGAGCTAACATACATTTTATACTTTAACCAGTTCGTTTTCTTGTTAGGGAAACAAGAACAATAGTTTTCCAATTTATTTGGGGTTTCTAATAACGTTAAAATTGTAGGCGAGTGGTCTGACGAGAGGTCCAATGAAGGGATCACTGAAATAAATTCTCGTTTTATATTTTTGATTACAGCAAAGTCAATTAGATCGGGAATCTTATTGAGGTCTGTAGGCCAATAGGTAGGTTGGCCACTAGATATGGCATCTAGTCTGTTGTACGATATTGCTTCTAGCAATTGTCTGCCTTTGGGAGTAATGAGGCGAGAGCCCCAAAATGTATGTTTTGCATTATAATCACCAGCTGCTATGAATCTTGGGCCAAGAGTTTTAAAGTATTCGAGAAACTGCTCTCGATTAACATTATACCTAGGAGGACAATATATTGAAGATATTGTAACTCGACTATCAGGTATATTTATAGAGGTGGCCTGGATATGGTCCTTTTTGTATTCTGGCATTGGGAAATGTCTAATATTTTTTCTCACTAAAATGGCTGTTCCACCAAGGGCTCTGCCACTTGGATGTTTTGTATCATAAGTGTAGTATCCATTAATTCTGAAACAATTCTTTAGGGTAAAGTGTGTTTCAGAGACGAGTAGTACGTCAATTTCCTGAAGTAGCAGGAATTGTTCTACTTCATTCTTGTGTTGGCTAAGGCCGTTAGCATTCCAAAAACAAATTCTTAGAGAATTCATTTTTTATTTAGCAGGATCTGCATGAGCATGCTTTGATTCTGCATTAATTGTTGAAACATATTTTGCATATTTGCCATGAAACTGTTCATGGTTTGAATTAGATTCTCAATAGAGCTTTGAGAATTTGTTTCGGGTGCAGGCACACCCTCTTTTAATGCATGTGCATATGAAAATAATGGGGCATTATTTTCATTGTTTGATTGCAAATTCTCATTATTCTTATTTGTAAGACTTCTATATTGGGCACTAGAAGTTTGATTTGCATTCATTTGGGTAACGGAACCCTCTTTTGTCGTATGGGCATACGATTTATTCTGATTGCTTTTATTTGTGATACTTCTATATTGAGCACTAGAAGTATTAGGAAGGCTTGGGAAGTTAGAAGCTTTATATTGAGCATATAAAGGTCTTCTGGCCTTATTTGATTGTTGGATGTGTAGATATACTGGACATCCGCGATAGTTAGCAGTGTGATTTTGACCACAGTTACTGCATTTTCTTTTATTGTTATCTGTTTTTGGGTAAGGACAATCTTGACTCTTATGGATGTCTCCGCATCTCACACAAACAGATGGTAATTTGCAGAAAGTTCTGGTGTGACCGAACTCTTGGCAATTTAGGCATTGAGGAGGACCTCTGCGCTTAATGGGTTCCTCTACAGTTATTTTGCGATTGAGAAGATATCTTAAACTGTATATTGGATGAGTATCACCCTTTTTTTTCAATTGTGAAGAGTTAAAAGTAATTTCAACTCTAAACATTGGTTGGGGAATTTTGTCCTTGTTAAATATATTGGTGTCATTTGAAATTTGTTATTACACGACAATCTCACATGTTTGTGCTCTAAATCCCCAGAACATGTAATGTATAATGTCACAGATAAACCGATGACAAGTTTGGAATTAGAACTAAATTGCTTAAGTAGTCAAGAAAGTAAAACAAGTGAACAAAAAAAAATTCTTATAAACTTCTTGGAAACACTCGTTGCTGGAAGAGTGTTACAAAAACAAAGTTTTTTTTATGCTAAACACGTCACACGAAGACTGTGTCGAAGCAAGTGCACAAACTGTAATAGAAGTGAATCGTTGACAGAGAGAAAGCACCAGTGATGACTGTGACAATATTGGTTTTGTTAGTAACTGACTGCAAATAGATGATATTGGTGTTGTAGTTGTCGAACAGACGACACAACACGCACAAATGGACTCTGACGTAAGGCCACCTATTAATACATACATTTTCAAACGTACTCAATGTTGACACTCGCAATCGAAATCTTAGTTAATTTGAGGAATAGGAAATATCGATAAGTAAATCAGGAAATTAATTACTACACTTTGTCTTAGTTCTGATTGTGACTGCATTTAGAATATTATGGCATTGCTGATAAATGAGGAACAAACGGCATGTCCTTGGGTGAAATTGTAGTGCAACGGACTAAAATCCATACTATTCTCCAGTTTTTAGTCCAGTATATAGTCAAAACTATAGTCAAGACTATAGTCCAGTCTGTAGTCAACACAGTGGTCCAGTCTATAATCAAGACTATAGTTCTGTCTATAGTCAGGACAGTCAATACTATAGTTCAGACTGTAGTAAATACTATAGTCCAGTCTATTGTCAATACTATAGTTCAGTCTATAGTCAAGACTATAGTTCAGTCTATAGTCAAGACTATAGTTCAGTCTATAGTCAAGACTATAGTCCAGTCTATAGTCAAGACTATAGTCCAGTCTATAGTCAAGACTATAGTCCAGTCTATAGTCAAGACTATAGTCCAGTCTATAGTCAAGACTATAGTCCAGTCTATAGTCAAGACTATAGTCCAGTCTATAGTCAGGACTATAGTCCAGTCTATAGTCAAGACTATAGTCCAGTCTATAGTCAAGACTATAGTCCAGTCTATAGTCAAGACTATAGTCCAGTCTATAGTCAAGACTATAGTCCAGTCTATAGTCAAGACTATAGTCCAGTCTATAGTCAAGACTATAGTCCAGTCTATAGTCAAGACTATAGTCCAGTCTATAGTCAAGACTATAGTCCAGTCTATAGTCAAGACTATAGTCCAGTCTATAGTCAAAACTATAGTCCAGTCTATAGTCAAGACTATAGTCCAGTCTATAGTCAAGACTATAGTCCAGTCTATAGTCAAGACTATAGCCCAGTCTATAGTCAAGACTATAGTCCAGTCTATAGTCAAGACTATAGTCCAGTCTATAGTCAAGACTATAGTCCAGTCTATAGTCAAGACTATAGTCCAGTCTATAGTCAAGACTATAGTCTAGTCTATAGTCAAGACTATAGTCCAGTCTATAGTCAATACTATAGTCCAGTCTATAGACAAGGCTATAATCCAGTCTATAGTAAAGACTATAGTCTGGTCCAATCTATAGTACGGATTATTATCCAGTCTATAGTACGGATTATAATCCACACTTTAGTTCTGACTACAGTTCGAACTATAATTCAAACTCTAGTCCAATCTTTAGTCCAGTCTATAGTACATACTGTAATCTAGAATATATTTAATTCTGTAGTACAGACTATAATCTAGGCTATAGTACATACTTTGGTCAAGTCTATAGCCTAGAGTATTGTACAGATGTTGTTAAAAATTTAACTATTTTTCAACTCATTACCAACAATTATTTTTGAGTGTAAATCCCTTTTTACTGTTGTCAATTGCTAACGTTAAGCATAGCTACGATAACTTGTTTTTGTTGTTGCCAACATCTCAAGCTTCTTTTAATACTGTTTTGTATATTGATGTATTTTGGTGGCGCTTTACAACAAATTTGAACTACAACTACTTTAAGCCACAAATTGAATTTGTAAAAGTGTTTAGCGAATGTCAATAAGCAAGAAGCCTCATTTAGCATGTCATCCTCTAGAGATGTTCTTTAGACTACAACATTTTGTTCTTGTTATAATAGTCTTTTCCAAAAAGGATGTCAATGATTATTGTTGTGGATGCTGTCGTAGTCTTCTTCGTGATCACCATCATCATCGTTGTTGTTCTTATTATTTAATATAAGTTTGTGGCTGCTGCTGTTGTTGGGTGGCAATATTTTAAATGCCTATTTGAGGTGGGTGCTGCTACTCTATCGTTTTCTATTTATTGGCATTCAACACGCCACAACAAGTTGTAGTCGACTGTGTTTAGATTTTGTTTTGTTTTTGTCATTTTTCACTTCCCGTTGGTTACAAACTTGTTAAGTGGCAACTTTGTAAATCCAATTGACAGGTTTCATCAATACATACTGCAAAACAGAATTCAAATTATTTGTGACATTTAAAAAAAATTATGACAAACGAATCGAGAGGATGTTTAAAGAGGATTAAGTTCGTTAAAAATTATTGTAAATTGAGTTTTAATTATAAATGAACAAATGTTAGTGAGATGACGAGGAGGTGACGGATTCTTATTATAAATTTTTAGTTTTTATTTTTATGTATTTTATAAATTTTATTGTTAATAATTAAATAATCTATTTTTGTGTAAACATTTATTTATGTATTATTTAAAATTTTTACTTTTAATTTCAGATTAATGGCTACCCATGTTGGATACGGTACGGCCGGTACGGTACGCGATGATAACTTAAGTTGGCGCAGATTTTTACAAATTTCGAAAAAATAATGAAATATTTGTATATTTTATTTTAAAGGTCGTTATCGTGTTCAAGGTTAGTTAAGTGTACGCTTTCGGATAAAGAAAATTTAGAAAATCGGTTTATCACCTTATTTCTTATTTTAAATTTGATTTGTTTCTGTAAAAAACGGAGCGATTGTATGAACTTTGTTTTAAAGCGTTTTGTTTTTGCGTTCGGTATACTTTTTAGTTTAATAAAATATTTTAAAATCGTTTCATCGAATCGGTAATGTTAATGGAAGCAACTGAAAAAGTCAGGAAGTAATGTAAGTACATGTTTTTGTTATTTCTCTAACAATTATATTTTGGTGAATATCTAGTGTATTCAAGTCTTGGAGAAACATAAAACAACTATGTTCTTAATTATTCAAAATTGGAATTAGAATTTTCAATATAAAAATTAAAAACAATATGAAAAATACAATTTTATATGAAAAAATGTATGATTTTGCGAATGCCAGTTTAGCGAAAGCAAATAATAAATTTTATTTTTTGCTAATCCAAAAGCGAATGCAAATAGTATAATTGAAATTAATTTAACATACATATTCTGGCTAAACTAGAGGCGCTAGGGCCAAAAAGAAAGAAAATCTGTGATCACTTTAAAAACTACCAAAAACCGAATCTTTGAGTGAAAATATAAAAGTCTATTTTCTAGCTTAACTAGCTAACAAGAGGCAAAAGGAAAGAAAACCTGTGATCACTTTAATTTTCCACCAAAAACCGAATTTTTAAGTGAAAACATAAAAACCATTTTCTGGCTAAACTAGAAGCGCTAGGGCAAAAACAAAGCAAATCTGTGATCATTTTATTTTCTCACCAAAAATCGATTTTTTTAGTGAAAACATAAAAGTCCATTTTCTGGCTAAATTAGAGGACCTAGGGTAAAAAGAAAGAAAATCTGTGATCATTTGAATATCAGACCAAAAAACGCTTTTTTGAGTGAAAACATAAAAGTCCATTTTCTGGCTAAACTAGAGGAGCTAGGGCAAAAAGAAAGAACATCTGTGATCATTTGAATATCAGACCAAAAATAGCTTTTTTGAGTGAAAACATAAAAGTCCATTTTCTGGTTAAACTAGGGGAGCTAGGGCAAAAAGAAAGATAATCTGTGATCACTTTATTTTCCCACTAAAGATCGATTTTTTGAGTGAAAACATAAAAGTCCATTTTCTGGCTAAACTAGAGGCAGTAGTTAAAATAATGCATAACTAAATATTTTAATTCACCTTTTTCTAGATTTTACTTACGATGTCCAGGTAAATATTGCTTAAAACTAAATGGTTTTTCATTAAGCAACGATACATTTAAATCATGTAATTTCTGGATTCGAATTGTAATGACATTTTTGTCCAGGGCTTCGCTCGCGCTAGCACTTCTGTTGCAGACATTTTAACACATAAAGTGGCATTACATAAAAAACCTTTCTTTAAATAAGCAAAATGAAATACAAGCCAATACGAACGAAAGTTAGAATTACTTAAATCATTTTACTGCTAAAGTCTCCTCTACTTTCACATTTAACCACCAGTCTCAACTTTAACTTAGTTGCAATATTAATTTTATTGCAGCTAAATTAGTTTATTAACAACAAAATATTTAACCCTCAGCAAATATATGTATGTTTAACACAAAACACTGTTTTCGGTTAAATGAACTGCAAGGTTCTTAAATATATTATATGAGAATATTAAACAATTTATTCAAACAATTTGGCTTCCAATAAAATAAACTTTAAACTGATGTTAATTTAATATTAAATCATTGCTAAATATAAATTACAATTACATATTTCTTATTGAATGCGTATGTGATGGTGTCTGTCTACTGGGGCTAAGGAAACCTAAAAGATGTAACAAACATGTTAATGTGGTTTAAACCATATAACCAATATGAAAAAAATACATGCAGCAACAAGAATTTAAACATACAAATGTGCATTTAACTTTAACAACACAATACAAACAACAATTGCAATGCTGAGAATAATAATAGTAATAATGATAATAATGAAAGTGCCAGAACAAGAGTAAAAGCCTTAGTAGTAGAGGACTTAAACATTGGTCGGTTGGTTGTTTGGCTATTCCATAGATGGTGCCTTAGTTAGATTATCAGATCTCGTAAGTAAACGAGTAAATATGTTGGAACACTTGCCATGTGTTGCAAAACCACCGCAAATTGTAAATGTTTGTGTGTGGTATTTACAATCACACACATAGATACAAACACTTGTTTTGGTACTTGTATTAAACTCTTGCTACATCTATCTAATGCCTTAAAATCGACTTAATAACGTCTCTTATTACTGTAAAAGATTCTGGTTAACTGAACCAAAAGGAAACATTTATCATTAAAACTAGAACAAGGATACAACACAAAATACTTACACGTCCGTCCGTCCATCCATCCTTTTGCATGGTTAACGAGGATGTGTTTTAAGTGCAAGTGTATGCGTAGTAAAACCATGGTCATTGGCATTAAATATTCATACAAATACACGTACATACATATTTTGTTTGCAGTCGTATAATATAGGCTAAATGTTTCCAGTACAAATACAATTAAGGCCGAATTTTGTTTTTAATTTCAAATTGTAAACCCACTAAATGGTTTAAAAACATCTGCTGAATTTTTCAAAGTAACTTCTTGCTGCATACATTGTTGGTAAGATCTTAATTGAAACTAAGGACTTGACCAAATTTTCATGTTTAATAAAGTGTAAATTTTGAATGCCCGCACATTTTTCGTTGAATATTTAACACTATTTTACCATTTACACATGTTCAATATGTGTGAAATCATTTAAAGACTCTCTAAACATTTTGTTTCCAATTTGTATACGTTATCGCTATATTTAGCTGTTTAGAGTTTTTATAACAAGTTGCAATATCGAAATAATCAGTATTGGTATCAGTAATTGCTAGTTGTTGGTTTAATGCTATAAATTACAGTAAAATCTTGCTGAAAAGGAAAACGAAGGATACAGAAAACATTCTACGAATTAAAATTTTTCCCTCCTATCTATTTTTTTTGTAAAGTTCAAAGTTAGATGAAGTTATGAACGAAATTTGAAAATTCCTTCTTTTGCTGAGGATAACACATTTAGGAACAGGTTTAATTATTTACTATTTTTAAAATCTAGAAAAATATATAAAGTTAAAGACTTGTTCCGATATTTAATATTTAGTCCAACCATTATGGATGTCACTTTTATACGTTTTATACTAGACACTTTGTTAATAATGCTTTAACACAAACAGTTTTTGGTATTTCAAAAGATTTTTTGATCTAGATAATGAAATGAAAACGACGCCAATATTTGGGTTTAAACATACAATTCTAAACTTTATTAGATAATATGAAAACTCACACACACACACTTGAAACCCCATATACATGAACATAAAATAAAGGATATGTTCGAAGGAATTTGAACAGTAAAATCAAGTTCTATTTTAGTTTTAATCCTTAAGCCTAGACTGTAGATAAGACTATAGGTTAGACCATAGAGTAGACTAGACTATATACTAGACTATAGACTAGACTATAGACTAGACTATAGACTAGACTAGACTATAGACTAGACTATAGACTAGACTATAGACTAGACTATAGACTAGACTATAGACTAGACTATAGAATGGACTATAGACTAGACTATAGACTAGACTATAGACTAGACTATAGACTAAACTATAGACTAGACTATAGACTAGACTATAGACTAGACTATAGACTAGACTACAGACTAGACTATAGACTAGACTATAGACTAGACTATAGACTAGACTATAGACTAGACTATAGACTAGGCTAAAGACTAGACTATAGACTAGACTATAGACTAGACTATAGACTAGACTATAGACTAGACTATAGACTAGACTATAGACTAGACTATAGACTAGACTATAGACTAGACTATAGACTAGACTATAGACTAGACTATAGACTAGACTATAGACTAGACTATAGACTAGACTATAGACTAGACTATAGACTAGACTATAGACTAGACTATAGACTAGACTATAGACTACTATAGACTAGACTAGAGACTATAGACTAGACTATAGCCTAGGACTATAGACTAGACTATAGACTGACTATAGACTAGACTATAGACTAGACTATAGACTAGACTATAGACTAGACTATAGACTAGACTATAGACTAGACTATAGACTAGACTATAGACTAGACTATAGACTAGACTATAGACTAGACTATAGACTAGACTATAGACTAGACTATAGACACTAGACTACTAGACTAGACTATAGACTAGACTATAGACTAGGACTATAGACTAGACTATAGACTAGACTATAGACTAGACTAGCTAAGACTAGACTACTAGACTAGACTAGAGCTATACTAAGACTAGACTATAGACTAGACTATAGACTAGGACTATAGTACTAGCTAAGGACTAGACTATAGACTAGGACTATAGACTAGACTAGACTACTAGACTATAGACTAGACTATAGCTAGACTTAGACTAGACTATAGACTAGACTATAGACTAGACTATAGACTAGACTATAGACTAGACTATAGACTAGACTATAGACTAGACTATAGACTAGACTATAGACTAGACTATAGACTAGACTATAGACTAGACTATAGACTAGACTATAGACTAGTCTATAGACTAGACTATAGACTAGACTATAGACTAGACTATAGACTAGACTATAGACTAGACTATAGACTAGACTATAGACTAGACTATAGACTAGACTATAGACTAGACTATAGACTAGACTATAGACTAGACTATAGACTAGACTATAGACTAGACTATAGACTAGACTATAGACTAGACTATAGACTAGACTATAGACTAGACTATAGACTAGACTATAGACTAGACTATAGACTAGACTATAGACTAGACTATAGACTAGACTATAGACTAGACTATAGACTAGACTATAGACTATAGACAAGACAAGACAAGACTTTGAATCGAAATATATGAAAAATGAACTCTACGATGCCTTTGTATAACAGCCGTCCCTTCAAATTATTTCCTGCACACACTTTATATTCCAAAGTGAAATCCTTTTTCCCCTCCTATGCATGCAGAAGAGTATTTCCAACTCTCAACTTGTTCGCATGAACATAAGTTTTGCACAAAAACCAACAAAATTTAATGTTTTTTCTCGTATTCTGTATTTTGGACTAACGTATCGTATCATCATCATCACGCCTACACAAAAAATTACTTGTTATCAAACACCATCACAATGTTTTTAGCCAGAGTCAGGGAGCTCAGTTAGGCAGAGATTGTGGAAATCCAAGCAGCATGTACACATAAAAAATAGGAGTATTAAACACAAAATCATACAGTAGCAAATACAAATCTAACTACTCGTATACATACTGTCATTTTATCAGTATCATACGGTGTTTATATTTTTTTCTTATTTATTGCTGCAGGTTTAAAGGCAGAGTTGCTTAAAGTTTTAAATCAAATGTTTTTTTTTTAAACTTTAAAGCACTTTAAGTTTCTTAATAACAAAAAGATGTGAAAATAATTGTGATGTTTCTGTTATTATATAAATATAAATTACTGGGAAAGAATTTCTAAAAATATTTCTGTTAAATTCTTTCTAACTATAATAGCACAAACATTAATTTTTCTTTACTCTAACATGTATTTAAATTCTAGCAAAGTGTTGATAGCTATTCTAATAGTGATAGATTACTTTAGTAGTTTGCATAGTTACCAATAATATTTTCACACTTTTAAATTGCAAAATTATGCAGTAAAAACATTTATCCCGTAATTGTAATTCGCTATAATTTCAACAATTTACACTTTGTAAAATAAGTTTTTGTTGCTGATTTGCAAAACTCATTCCCAGACAGTTACGGCAACACTGATAATAACAATTATTATCAACTTAAACACACATTTAACAAATTTTAAAGACAACATAAACTGACAAACAAACAAACAAAAAATGGCAAAATTAAAATGAAAATAATACAAACAAAAAGTTTACAATGTGGCGCTTACAAATATTGCCAGTTTAAATTACTTGTTTCGTTTTTGTCTCCATCAACAACGTCGTCGTTGTCGTTGTCATAGACTTTGCCGTCAACACGCCATCAACACCAACATAGCGGCCATAGCGAGTAATCGACATAAAATCCCCCCTAAAACGTAACGAAAGACCCAAAAACAGTATCTCGCTGTAATTTTTGCCGCCATGAATCCTTCGCATAAAACACCACAAAACTTTATCAACAAAGTTAAATGTAAACGTAACCATTTAATGTTTCTTATTTCTTTTTTTTTATTCTGCTCTCTATCTATCAGTAAGTCCGTCTGTCCGTCCGTCCGTCTGCTTCGTTTCTCTATCTTTATTTCCTTTTATTTATATTTTTATTATTTTTGTGATACAAATATTCTTCTTGCACAAAGCCAGACGCGTTTGTTACACACACACAAATTTCAACAAATGGCTGTAAGATTAAATTTAGAATATTCTGGGAGCGAAAGGAGTGGGAAAGGATAGAGGGAAGGTATGCTAACAATTATAAATAGATTTTAGAATATTTGTTTTAGTTGTTAGAATGTTAAAGTGAAGAGTATATAATACAAATTCAAATTGTTAGAATGTTTAAAAAGCATCCCAGCAAAAACTTACATTGGAAAGTTATGAGTTCAAAGGCTAAAAAAGCCGTTTTTCACTTCTTATTCATTAACATTTTAACTCTTTATTTCAACACAGTGAGGATATTGGAGGCAAGTACTTACCACACTCGCTTACAAATAACTACTTAAGTAAGTACTTACCTACAAATAGGGAGTAAAATGTTGTACACACAGAATACGAACCTGGGCCTCTTGTTCGTTAGTGCGCTGTCGTACTCACATGTGCGTCTCACAAACCAGCCTTTTTCAATAAAATAAATTTAAATTTTCAAATTAAATGTGTAAAAGGAACGGCAAACTCAAAGTATCTGATTATATGTAAGTCATTATAAGAGTACTTAAAAGTAATGCATATGAAGTATCCATTGAAAAGTAAGTGGTTGCTTGGTACGTATATTTCCTTATTGTGAGTCCCTATCGGTGAGCATTTTCTTTGGCATACTTCTGAGTAAAATTTCTGGAGAGTAATGATTTATTGAAAGCTTTTGCTAATGTTATATTCCCTCAACTTTGCAATGTAGCTGACACTTGGAATACGTTCCTTATCTAAAACACTTGCTATTTACATGAAATGAAAAAGCTTTTGCGTGCTTAAACACTTGATCCTCAATGAAATTCAATTTTAATCGACACATTTATCTATAAGCATTTTTATTTAATTTTTGGTAGGAGTAGCTTTCACACAAAAAACTGAACGAAAAAAAAAAAAACAACACCAACGCAGAAAACCATCTAAACAAATCAACAAAAGCAATAAATGCATAGATTTAGTTGAAAGAAATAAAAGCAACGACACGACAAGCATATTCATCCTAGTATCTGGAGATCCATGAACATTTTGTGGAAATAAAATTGAATTTTTGTTGTATTTATTTTCAATCCAAAAAGCAAAAAAAAAAAAAAAAAAAAAAATGTTACAATTTTTACGTATAAAACGTACAAAACGAAAAGAAATACATTTAATAAAATAAAGTCAAGTCATTTAAGTCAATTTGGAGATTTTCCCCCTCCAATATTGTTGTAGCAGTAATAATAATACGATATTATTTTATGGTGCTGTTGCAGTTTTATTAAATGTTTGATTGTGTGTTTAAGTGTTAGTTGGCGCCATGTTTCGTTATTGTATTTAGTATGAAAAATATGGAGGGTATGATGATTTCTTACTTTTGATTTGCTATATATCTGAAAACCCTCAGATTTGATAAAATATAAAGCTGAAGTCAGTCAATCTCGCTAACAATGAGGTCAACAATTTCATGAAGATATAAGATCATTTCTGAGTCGATAATTTAATAGCTGTTGGTCATATAAAAGTCTGTAATACCAATATTTATCTAAAATTTTGGTTACACGGTTGGATTGTAGTTTGGTGATAACATTTTACTAGATTTGATATATTTTTTGATTGCCGTTGAAGTTATTTCTTTTTGCCTAAAAAAAATATAAAAATTTAAAAACTAAATTTTTAAAGAAAATCAACCAACTAGAGTTTATTTTTTGTAACCAACATTTTGTAATTGGCATAAAATGTCAATTGATTATAATGTTATTTTTTATATGTATGAACACAAGAAAACATTAATGTATCTATTGAATATTCGTATCTAAACACATGTAAATATGTGTATCTGTATATAAACCAAAACGTGCTTAATGTACAACTCATAGTCAGTCAGCCAGCCTGTTGTACGTGAAATAAAACAAATTACGCTTAAATGTGTCTATTTGCATTAAATTTCGTTAAATTTATATTTGATTTTATTCTATATGTACAATATTTTTTATGTTTTATTTTATTTTGTTCTTTTTTTACTCCTGTTGCTATTTAAAATAGACATTATTAAAAAAAAAAACAAGTTAGAGTGCTATATTCGGCTGAGCCGAATCTTAAATACCCTCCACCAGCTACTTTTATGTTAATACTTTTCTAATTGATCAAATATTTGTAGAAATAAGTTTTCTCATGTCTTAAATAGAAAAATCCCAAGATTTAAACAACTTAAATCTATTACAATTCCAAGATTTATTGAACATTACAAACGCCATTTTCTTTTCTGAAGGGGACCTAGTATGAGAGCTATGACCAAACATGGACCGATCGTAAAATAAGTTATGTGCCTTTAAGTGTTTTTCTGAAAGGGACCTTTTATAGCAGCTATGATAAATTATGGACCGATAGGAAAACAATTTCACAGTAATATTTATCTGTATATGAGCAATACTTCTGCCAAACTTTATATGGATATCTTAATTTAGTAATGAATTATGCGCGTTTAAGTGATTTTCGGGAGGGGACCTTGTATGGGAGCTATGACCAATTATGGACCGATCGGAAAAAACTTTCACAGTAATATTTCTGTGCATATGGGTAATACTTACACCAAATTTTATATGGATATCTTAATTTAGTAATGAGTTATGCGCGTTTAAGTGATTTTCGGGAGGGGACCTTGTATGGGAGCTATGTCCAATTATGGACCGACCCAGAAAATGTTTACTTTGTATGAATTCTATTGACATAAGATCTTAATTTGTAAAATTTTGTGAAGATATCGACATTGTGACGGAAGTTATTAACAAAAAACCCATTTTCCGGGAATATATACTTTTGTATGGGAGGTATATTTACACAGACTGACGGACATAGCTAAATCGACTCAGAATTTGATAAGGACCCAGAATATATATACTTTGTTGGGTCTTAGATGAATATTTCTTGGTGTTACACACAGAATGACAAAGTTATATATACCCTCTATCACCACTGATGGTGGTGGAGGGTATAATAAATACTAATAACGAAAAACAAATTACTGAATTTACTGTTAAGTCTGTCTACAGTTTATTTAACCAGTACATTTGTTTTGATTTCAATTCCAATCAGCTTAATGAATTCTAAAGAATGAATATCAGCCACAAAACAACAGTAACTTTTGTAAATAATAATATTTAATTTCAATATTTAAGCTAATTAGTACAAAAAATAAGCTTTTATTTAGTTTCCAGTTATATGAACTGCAGTTAATGAAAAGAGTGTGTTCTTTAGTTGGATTTTATTTGTTCTACAAATAGCAAAAACGTCATATCAAAACCCTTCAAAACTAGTATCCAAAACGAATGAAAAAATCTTAAAAAGAGCTTTTGCATAAAGCTTCAAAAGTATATTTTTATAAAAATCTCAAAAATAGCTTTATTGAAAAGCTCAAGAAAGAACTTTTTACAAACAGCTTCAAAATGGTGTTTTACAGAAAGCTCCAAAAAAGTTTTCACAGAAAATCAGCTCTAAAAATAGCACTTTTAAAAATCTACAAAAAAGAGAAAAATTATTTGGCTTTACGCAGAAAGAAGTTTTGTTTATAAAATATCTCCACAAATAGCTTTAGCATAAAGCTTTTAATATAATTATTCATGAATTTATCAAAATGAATTTTATAAAAGAAAATTTTATATAAAAATCTTAAGCAGAGATTTTACATAAAGCTTTAGAAATATATTTTCATAAAAATCGCATAAATAGATTTATTGAAAAGCTCAAGAAAGAACTTTAACAAAACGATCCAGAATAGTTTTATACAGAAAGCTTCAAAAAAAACTAAAAAGGGAGAAATGTTATTTTCCTTTCGTTGAAAAAGTTTTTTTTTTATAAAAAATCTCTAAATAGGGCTTTTGCATAAAGCTTCAAAAATAATTTTTCATGAATTTATCAAAAAGAGTTTTATAAAAAAGCTCAAAAAAACAGAAAGTTACAAAAAACGCTTTTTACATAAAAAGGTTCTTACAGAAAGCTCCAAAATATCTTTATATAAAAAGCTTAACATGAGCTTTATTAAAAAAGCTTTTAAATAAAGTTTTTGCAAAAAAACTTTACAAAGTGATTTTAACGAAAATCTTCAAACAATATTTTTTAAAATAAGCTTTTTTATTTGAGCTTTTGATTTTGATATCTTTTGTGATTCTTGTATAATTCAACATAGTAAGACCCAGAGACGAGGAGCTCACAAATGACAGAAATTTAGCATAAATATTTCCTTGTGGCTTAAAAATAAACTAAAATGATAAAATATAAATTTCAAGAGATAGATCTTGAAGATCTCGAATTGACAATATATTAGAATTCGATTTATGATTAAAGAATTCAAATTTTCCTTCTCTGCTATGTACAAAAAATTGTATTCAATAAATATCTTATAAAATCCCAAACATAAATTCCCTCAATATTTTCCACCTTTCTTTGCAAAATATTCAGCAACTTCATCTCCTTTTTGCTATAATATAACTACAAAAAAGTTTAAAAACTTTATGATTCTTATGAATTTGTTTGCTTCTTTTCTGCTCTTGTTATTGCTGGTGGTGGGGGGTTGGGGTCTTGGCATTTTTCTAAGTATCAATTAACTTGCATGCTTTTCAATGTTTTAATTGTACTAAATGTCAATCTAACTAACTAAATGGCTGTTATGGTTGTCTCTTTCTGTGTGGATAATTGTTAAAGTAAGTACATATTTGTGTCTGAAATGTTTAGACGAAAATAGTTTTCAAAACCTTCTCTCATGTCGTCATCTCATCATTTAGGCGTAGACAAAACACTTAAATGACTATCAACCGTAGTATTCGTAGTATTGTGGTGAACACCAACATTAAGGTTTTGCAACACGCGCATACTTAGCCAAAATAGGAAAGTTTGTGTATGTATTAGTTATTTAAGTATCCTGCAGTTCGTAAAGGCTGTAACGAACTAGTGATTTTAACTATTATTTAATTTAAAAGCTGAAAGTTGTGTGATAAGTGGTTTAACATGGTCATGTGACTCTTTACAAATGTAACTTTTTACAAATTACATTTGTAAATTTGAGACAATTAAGTCGTTTAAGGATAATATACTGTCCAGGAGTGTTTCACTTGACTTCTTCTAAAACTGCTGGGCAGTTGTAGAAGAGTACGAGTTTGAGTGAGTGAATTAGCAGTGTCTTGAACATAATTAGTAAAGTTTTCTTTAATGTAAACATGGGAATTTCTATTTCATTTCATGTTTCTTGCTACAAAATATAAAAAAAATCCAACTAACAACCAATCAACCTACCACCAACATGTTGCTTATTTTTTCTTTCTACTCCTTCTTATATTATAATTATACAAAGTATAATAATAATCTGAAATTGTTGTCTCCGCTAGTTTTCTTCTTATAAAGTCAGTTGTTAGTGACTGGATGACTGACTTGTAGTTATAATAGAGAGAAAATATGAAAGTAATTAAGAAAGTTAATTATGTTGTCATATTGTAATGCAAATATTTATATTTAAATACTAATACTAAGTAATATTAATGTATTATTTTATAATTCTTATAATAAATACCAAGAACTAGAAAGTAGTTTATTTTTAAGCTTTATTATGCTTGAAGAAGACTTTAAGAAAGCGCTTCAACATTAAGATATTAACGTTTTTAAGGAATTAGTATTTTAAGGAAATGTTTTTTTCTTTTAACATAGAATACTTGTTGAAGCTTAAAGAAGTAAGGATATGACGAAACAACAGCTGCGGAAACAAATATATAGTTTCTTCAACAATTTTGTATACAAATCATATCCTAATTACCTCAATTGATTTAAAAAAGTATAGTAGATATTATAAAAACTACTGCCAGTTATAAAGTAGTTTATCCAAAAATTAATTATAAATATGAAGTAAACAAAAAATATTTTTGCTTCCAGGAAGTATTATTTATATTTAATTAAATTACTTTTTTAATCTCATACAATGTAACTACATTCATGATTTAATAACCACAATAATTACAAAAAAAGTACACATTTTCCCAGTTAACATAAAATGATAGCTAGCAGGATATTCATTATTTTATTTTCTGGGAAATTAACTTCAGAAGAATAATAGTATAAGCTTTCTATAGGGTTATTCATTAAAAGCGCCGATTTATGTAGTTCATACCAGGCATAGAAAATCCAGTACTTCATCAGTAATTTTTGATAGCGAAAAATACTGAGGTATTTTCACGACATTTTTGAAAATTTTTCTAGTCTAGTCTATAGTTCTAGTCTATAGTCTAGTCTATAGTCTAGTCTATAGTATCTATAGTCTAGTCTATAGTCTAGTCTATAGTCTAGTCTATAGTCTAGTCTATAGTCTAGTCTAGTCTAGTCTATAGTCCTAGTCTATAGTCTAGGTCTATAGTCTAGTCTATAGTCTAGTCTATAGTCTAGTCTATAGTCTAGTCTATAGTCTAGTCTATAGTCTAGTCTATAGTCTAGTCTATAGTCTAGTCTATAGTCTAGTCTATAGTCTAGTCTATAGTCTAGTCTATAGTCTAGTCTATAGTCTAGTCTATAGTCTAGTCTATAGTCTAGTCTATAGTCTAGTCTATAGTCTAGTCTATAGTCTAGTCTATAGTCTAGTCTATAGTCTAGTCTAGTCTAAGTCTAGTCTATAGTCTAGTCTATAGTCTAGTCTATAGTCTAGTCTATAGTCTAGTCTATAGTCTAGTCTATAGTCTAGTCTATAGTCTAGTCTATAGTCTAGTCTATAGTCTAGTCTATAGTCTAGTCTATAGTCTAGTCTATAGTCTAGTCTATAGTCTAGTCTATAGTCTAGTCTAATAGTCTAGTCTATAGTCTAGTCTATAGTCTAGTCTATAGTCTAGAATATAGTCTAGTCTATAGTCTAGTCTATAGTCTAGTCTATAGTCTAGTCTATAGTCTAGTCTATAGTCTAGTCTATAGTCTAGTCTATAGTCTAGTCTATAGTCTAGTCTAGTCTAGTCTATAGTCTAGTCTAGTCTAGTCTATAGTCTAGTCTATAGTCTAGTCTATAGTCTAGTCTATAGTCTAGTCTATAGTCTAGTCTATAGTCTATAGTCTAGTCTATAGTCTAGTCATATAGTCTAGTCTATAGTCTAGTCTATAGTCTAGTCTATAGTCTAGTCTATAGTCTAGTCTATAGTCTAGTCTATAGTCTAGTCTATAGTCTAGTCTATAGTCTAGTCTATAGTCTAGTCTATAGTCTAGTCTATAGTCTAGTCTATAGTCTAGTCTATAGTCTAGTCTATAGTCTAGTCTTAGTCTAGTCTATAGTCTAGTCTATAGTCTAGTCTATAGTCTAGTCTATAGTCTAGTCTATAGTCTAGTCTATAGTCTAGTCTATAGTCTAGTCTATAGTCTAGTCTATAGTCTAGTCTATAGTATAGTCTATAGTCTAGTTATAGTCTAGTCTATAGTCTAGTCTATAGTCTAGTCTATAGTTGTCTATGGTCTAGTCATGTAGTCTATAGTTAGTCTATAGTCTAGTCTATAGTCTAGGTCTATAGGTCTAGTCTATAGTCTAGTCTATAGTCTAGTCTATAGTCTAGTCTATAGTATAGTCTATAGTCTGTTAGTCTATAGTCTAGTCTATAGTCTAGTCTATAGTCTAGTCTATAGTCTAGTCTATAGTCTAGTCTATAGTCTAGTCTATAGTCTAGTCTAGTCTATAGTCTAGTCTATAGTCTAGTCTATAGTCTAGTCTATAGTCTAGTCTATAGTCTAGTCTAGTCTATAGTCTAGTCTATAGTCTAGTCTATAGTCTAGTCTATAGTCTAGTCTATAGTCTAGTCTATAGTCTAGTCTAGTCTATAGTCTAGTCTATAGTCTAGTCTATAGTCTAGTCTATAGTCTAGTCTATAGTCTAGTCTATAGTCTAGTCTATAGTCTAGTCTATAGTCTAGTCTATAGTCTAGTCTATAGTCTAGTCTATAGTCTAGTCTATAGTCTAGTCTATAGTCTAGTCTATAGTCTAGTCTATAGTCTAGTCTATAGTCTAGTCTATAGTCTATAGTCTAGTCTAGTCTATAGTCTAGTCTATAGTCTAGTCTATAGTCTAGTCTATAGTCTAGTCTATAGTGCTAGTCTATAGTCTAGTCTATAGTCTAGTCTAGTCAGTCCTAGTCAGCTATAGTCTAGTCTATAGTCTAGTCTATAGTCTAGTCTATAGTCTAGTCTAGGTCTAGACTAGTCTAGTCTATAGTCTAGTCTCTAGTCTAGTCTATAGTCTAGTCTATAGGTCTAGTCTATAGTCTAGTCTATAGTCTAGTCTATAGTCTAGTCTATAGTCTAGTCTATAGTCTAGTCTATAGTCTAGTCTATAGTCTAGTCTATAGTCTAGTCTATAGTCTAGTCTATAGTCTAGTCTATAGTCTAGTCTATAGTCTAGTCTATAGTCTAATCTATAGTCTAGTCTATAGTCTAGTCTATAGTCTAGTCTATAGTCTAGTCTATAGTCTAGTCTATAGTCTAGTCTATAGTCTAGTCTATAGTCTAATCTATAGTCTAGTCTAAATCCATCCGTCGCGTTGTGTCTGTCAATCGTCAATCGAAATTGGCGCAATAAGAACTTTAATAATATTATTTAATATTTCTATTATAAATAATATGCATTATTCTTAATGAAAACCCCTTTATATGTTTGATTATGTTTACAATAAATTATAAGTAGTTTAAATAATATTTTTATCAATAATTGAATAAATTTAAATAAAATTTAAATAAATAATTTGCTAACGAAATATGTATATTAAACAATAACATTGAAAATAAGTTTTGAAATCAATTAAATAAGTAGATGAAGCTAGAATACAACACCACATACACACATACATACTTGCAAAAGTATGCTCTCTTAGTAGAGTTTAAGCTAGAATTTGACTACAAAATTATTACAGAAATATATTTCGTTAAAAAATTTTTAATAAAGTTTTTCGTAGAAAGATCATGGGAATATGCGATATCTTTATAGATTTTTTTTACAAATTTCTTTCCTGTTTAATAAATGTATTATTTTCTCTCTTTTCCTCTAAATCGATAATTTAAAAACTTTAAACGCTTTAAAATATAAGAAGAAATTTTGCTGTTTGTAAAACATTTAATCATCATTATCGTCAAATAACATAAACATTACCATTGTGCTTATTACGAACCTATAAATATTCAATTATCGAATGTAAACATATTTTCATGACACTTTATTCACACTTCAAAAAATTAACTGAAATTCCAATTTGATTCGTTTACGACATTCCAGGAATAATGTTTGCGTTTATTTCTTTATTTTCTCCTTTTTGTGTGTTTTTTTTTAAATTCTTATGTTTAAGAAAAAACTTAAAGTAGGAATAAGAGGAAAATATCTTTAAAATTTTAAAGATGATGGATGGATGGTTGAAGTGTCTGTTTTGTTTGACTGGTTAATGTTACAACAAGTATTTGTTAAATAAATTTGTTAAATTGTACATAAAATATTTACGATAAAAATCATAAAATGAAGAATTTAATGTTGTTCATTTAAACAATACTTAAATAAATACAACTGTTTTAACGTTTTCTCCCTTTTTCACATTTCTTTTTTATTTATGTTTTTTTTCGGTTGTCATAAAGGTTATTGTCATTGTCATTAAGTATGACAACAAATTGTACCATACTAAATTATACAGACACGGATACATGTATGCTTTGCTAACATTTTATGTTGAATTTTGAGGACATCTTAAAAAAAGGAACATAACTCCCTTAAAGCAAACACCACCAGAAAGTAATTCTATATTGTTGTATTTTATTCATATGAATTGAATGTTTAATGGGGTCAAGAAATCATAAGGAGTGAATTCATTTAAAAACTATTTTCAATATTTAAAATTGAGGAGTTTTTTTATCTAAGTAAAACTTAGAAGAATGATTAATGTATAGTTTTCTGAAGTGTGTAGGTATTTTGAGTAACGATTTATATATAAAATCGTTAATGTTTTTGTTATAATAACAAAATACAAATAAAATTTTAACTTAAAGTTTTTGCTCGTTATCTAGAAGCAGTACCTTAATGAATATATCACACTCGAGATCCCGTCTTTTTTATAAAAAGTCAGCCTTTTATCTGCTCTCATTTAAGCCCTACGCCCTTAACCAGGTGGTAAATATTGTTTATTTATTCGACAATGATTCCACTCTATAAAATCTCTATTCCTGACTATTTTCATATGTCGTCTAAAGTTGTTCTCATATAATTATTTCCTTAAGGGCACTAGACCTTTTATGCGATATTTTTCTATATTTTCAGTTTGTTACTATTGAGTATTTTTTTCCCTTTTTGCTTTCGAATGTTGTTGTCGTTTGTTTCTTTTACTTTTTTCCAGTCAATATCAGTTTATAGGCGTTGTTTTTGTTGCTTGTGTTTTGAAAACTTGACCCTGTATTGAAAGTTATTCATCGAATTATTTGCGCATCACTTGTCAGCCCTAAAGTGTAATAAATATGATGATACAAGCATTTTTTGTTAACAACTACAGTAATGCAACGATATACTGATTTCAAGTATAAGAAATTTTAAATACCCTGCAGTGTTAAGGGGAACTATTGCGAAATGATTCTATTTTGTAACTTCTTTCAATTTAGCGATATCTGCTTATTGTTTATTAAAACAAATAAATTTAATTAATGACCTGAATTATTGTAATTTAGACCACACTATTGACTATAGACTAGACTATAGACTAGACTATAGACTAGACTATAGACTAGACTATAGACTAACTATAGACTAGACTATAGACTAGACTATAGACTAGACTATAGACTAGACTATAGACTAGACATAGACTAGACTATAGAACTAGACTATAGTCTAGACTATAGACTAGACTATAGACTAGACTATCGAGACTATAGCCTAGACTATAGACTAACTTAGACTAGACTATAGACTAGACTATAGACTAGACTATAGACTAGACTATAGACTAGACTATGACTAGACGTAGACTAGACTATAGACTAGACTATAGACTAGACTATAGACTAGACTATAGACTAGACTATAGACTAGACTATAGACTAGACTATAGGACTAGACTATAGACTAGACTATAGACTAGACTATAGACTAGACATAGACTAGGACTATAGACTAGACTATAGACTAGACTATAGACCTAGACTATAGACTAGACTATAGACTAGACTATAGACTCTAGGACTAATAGACTAGGACTATAGACTAGACTATAGACTAGACTATAGACTAGATATAGACTAGACTATAGACTAGACTATAGACTAGACTATAGGACTAGACTATAGGACTAGACTATAGACTAGGACTATAGACTAGACTATAGACTAGGACTATAGACTAGACCTATAGACTAGACTATAGACAAGACTATAGACTAGACTATAGACTAGACTATAGACTAGACTATAGACTAGACTATAGACTAGGACTATAGACTAGACTAGCAATATACCTAGACTATAGACTAGACTATAGACTAGACTATAGACTAGACTATAGGACTAGACTATAGACTAGACTATAGACTAGACTATAGACTAGACTATCGTAGACTAGACTATAGACTAGACTATAGACTAGACTATAGACTAGACTATAGTCTAGACTATAGCCTAGACTATAGACTAGACTATAGACTAGACTATAGACTAGACTATAGACTAGACTATAGACTAGACTATAGACTAGACTATAGACTAGACTATAGACTAGACTATAGACTAGACTATAGACTAGACTATAGACTAGACTATAGACTAGACTATAGACTAGACTATAGACTAGACTATAGACTAGACTATAGACTAGACTATAGACTAGACTATAGACTAGACTATAGACTAGACTATAGACTAGACTAGACTATAGACTAGACTATAGACTAGACTATAGACTAGACTATAGACTAGACTATAGACTAGACTATAGACTAGACTATAGACTAGACTATAGACTAGACTATAGACTAGACTATAGACTAGACTATAGACTAGACTATAGACTAGACTATAGACTAGACTATAGACTAGACTATAGACTAGACTATAGACTAGACTATAGACTAGACTATAGACTAGACTATAGACTAGACTATAGACGACTATAGACTAGACTATAGACTAGACTATAGACTAGACTATAGACTAGACTATAGACTAGACTATAGACTAGACTATAGACTAGACTATAGATAGACTATAGACTAGACTATAGACTAGACTATAGACTAGACTATAGACTAGACTATAGACTAGACTATAGACTAGACTATAGACTAGACTATAGACTAGACTATAGACTAGACTATAGACTAGACTATAGACTAGACTATAGACTAGACTATAGACTAGACTATAGACTAGACTATAGACTAGACTATAGACTAGACTATAGACTAGACTATAGACTAGACTATAGACTAGACTATAGACTAGACTATAGACTAGACTATAGACTAGACTATAGACTAGACTATAGACTAGACTATAGACTAGACTTAGACTAGACTATAGACTAGACTATAGACTAGACTATAGACTAGACTATAGACTAGACTATAGACTAGACTAGACTAGACTATAGACTAGACTAGACTATAGACTAGACTATAGACTCGACTATAGACTAGACTATAGACTAGACTATAGACTAGATATAGGACTATAGACTAGACTATAGACTAGACTATAGACTAGACTATAGACTAGACTAAGACTAGACTATAGACTAGACTATAGACTAGACTATAGACTAGACTATAGGACTAGACTATAGACTAGACTATAGACTAGACTATAGACTAGACTATAGACTAGACTATAGACTAGACTATAGACTAGACTATAGACTAGACTATAGACTAGGACTATAGACTAGACTATAGACTAGACTAGACTAGGACTATAGACTAGACTATAGACTAGACTATAGACTAGACTATAGACTAGACTATAGACTAGGACTATAGACTAGACTATAGACTAGACTATAGACTAGACTATAGACTAGACTATAGACTAGACTATAGACTAGACTATAGACTAGACTATAGACTAGACTATAGACTAGACTATAGACTAGACTATAGACTAGACTATAGACTAGACTATAGACTAGACTATAGACTAGACTATAGACTAGACTATAGACTAGACTATAGACTAGACTATAGACTAGACTATAGACTAGACTATAGACTAGACTATAGACTAGACTATAGACTAGACTATAGACTAGACTATAGACTAGACTATAGACTAGACTATAGACTAGACTATAGACTAGACTATAGACTAGACTATAGACTAGACTATAGACTAGACTATAGACTAGACTATAGACTAGATAGAGACTAGACTATAGACTAGACTAGACTAGACTATAGACTAGACTATAGACTAGACTATAGACTAGACTATAGACTAGACTATAGACTAGACTATAGACTAGACTATAGACTAGACTATAGACTAGACTATAGACTAGACTATAGACTAGACTATAGACTAGATATAGACTAGACTATAGACTAGACTATAGACTAGACTATAGACTAGACTATAGACTAGACTATAGACTAGACTAAAGACTAGACTAAAGACTAGACTATAGACTAGACTAAAGACTAGACTATAGACTAGACTATAGACTAGACTATAGACTAGACTATAGACTAGACTATAGACTAGACTATAGACTAGACTATAGACTAGACTATAGACTAGACTATAGACTAAACTATAGACTAAACTATAGACTAGACTATAGACTAGACTATAGACTAGACCATAGACTATAGACTAGACCATAGACTATAGACTAGACTATAGACTAGACTATAGACTAGACTATAGACTAGACTATAGACTAGACTATAGAATATACTATAGACTAGACTATAGAATATACTATAGAATAGACTATAGACTAGACTATAGACTAGACTATAGAATAGACTATAGACCAGAGTATAGATTAGACTGTAGACTAGACCATAGACTAGCCTATAGATTAGTTTATAGACTAGATTAAAGACTAGCCTATAGACTAGTTTAAAGACTAGCCTATAGACTAGTTTATAGACTAGACTATAGACTAGACTATAGACTAGACTAGACTAGACTATAGACTAGACTATAGACTAGACTATAGACTAGTCTATAGACTAGTTTATAAACTAGACTATAGACTAGACTATACACTAGGCTATAGACTAGACTAGACTATACACTAGGCTATAGACTAGACTAGACTAGAGTAGACTAGAGTAGACTAGAGTAGACTAGACTAGACTAGAGTAGACTATAGACTAGACTGGATTATATACTAGACTAGACTATAGACTAGACTAGACTAGACTAGATACTAGACTATGGACTATACTATAGACTTGACTATAGACAAGACCATAGACTAGATTATAGGGTAGCCTATAGACTAGTCTATAGACTAGATTATACACTAGACTATAGACTAGACTATACACTAGACTATAGACTATAGGCTCGACTATAGACTAGACTATGGACTAGATTATAGAATCGACTATAGACTAGACTATAGATTCGACTGTAGACTAGACTACTGTCTATTCAATAGTACTAGACTATAGGCTGCTCGACTTTGTATAATCGACTTTGATCGAATTTTTATAACCAAAAAAAGCAAAATAAAATTTAAAATCTACAGGGTCGTTACGCTTTCAAGATGATATTTCCACCAGGAAAAGAAAAAATTCTGGTGAAAATAATAAATTATTTATTTGTTTGATATTTAATATTAAAAACCAAAATTACCGATGATCAGAGTAACCAAAAATATATGTGCTAACATCAAAATATGCTAAAAAACATGTTGAAATAAGCATTGCCAAAATTCTTTAAAAGTGTTCTAAAACGAATAAAAAACTTTAAGTCATGTTATTAGAAGAAACAAAGTTAACGAAAACTATGATATTGGATATTTTTGATTGCCCTGTACTGATGACATTAATAACATAAATAATTATGTTGTGATGGTTGTATGTGGCGTTGAAAATACACGTGACTTTGGGCACCAATTAAAGATGTTGTTTATTTGTTTATTACTGACTTAAATGTCAAAATACAATATTTACCTAAATTATTAAATCTTGAAAGTCTATATTATTTTTTTATTATTTACATTGTTGTTGTTTCATTTAAAATACTTAAATACCATTGAAGTGTCAATTAGTGTTGATGTTTTGTTTTTGTACCAAACGTCTCCCCTGATACGTTCGTGCGGTCGTTAGTAGTTTATAAAAATATTTAGAAAAATATTTTTTTTTAAACACCAAATCTTAAAAAATAAAAATAATAAAGCCTGCAAGAAAAACAAAAACAACATCAAACAATAACATGTCAAGTAGCTTAATATCTTTTCAGTTTTATTTCTTTCATATATCTTATGCCGTTATTGTATTGGTATCTTTTTGTATCATAAAAATATTGTGTATCTTTTTTTGGTTTAATTTTATTTTTGCCTTGATTTTATTTGTATTTAGATGACTGTTTGTTATGACTGACTGAATGAATGAGTGAGTGAATAAATTGTTTGACTGACGACTGACTAAGACGGTATTTTGTTTGAATTTAAATTTAAATCTCTGTATCTTGTACTTTATTTTCTAAGACCATTAAACGAAAAATGAAATATTTGTCAAATATAAATTCAGAAAAAAAACAATATTTGCATTAAACATTATTTAGATTGAAGTAAGTGAAATCATAAACTGGCACTTTTTGTTAAGAAAAAGAAAAAACAATTGTTTACAAAATCACTGACTTGGTAAGAGTGTTTGAAGAAAAATATATATTTTGGTTTAATGAAGATTTGATCACACGATAAATGATTTAAAATAGATTTTTTAATGAATAAATAAAATTATTATAATATCAGAAATGGATCTCAACCTGTGATCACAATGTTTTCAAAAAATTAAAAGTCGAACTTTCAACCCAAAATTAGGAAAATATAAAAATTCGTATCACTATTAGAGGTGGATCAAAGACTACATGAAACGTGGCTAACTAGCTGGTAACTTGAATACACTAAACGATTCCCTACCTGTTGGGAGATCGAGAGTATCCTTAGCATGGATTGGAACTGAACTTTATCAAGTTAAAAACGATCAATTTTGTTACCTTGTCTGTCCAAAAGGAACTCGATCTGCCATTTCTTTTTATAACTTTGAACCTAGCTGTTTATATTGATTAAAATCCGTGTCATAACGGAGCTTTTTCGAACACAACCCCCTCATTAAAAAAAACCCAGCAACTTATTAATGCATATGTAGGCGCACATTATCAATATTAAATATTTCAATGCATCCTCTGTTTGTATTGGTCATTACAATTTATGGTCCTAAAAGCAAACGTTATAAATGATATTTTCTTCCAATAAACGAAACAAAAGAAAAAACTGAGAAAGAAATAAACAATACGAAAAGACTCAATGAAATTTGTTTTAAAACGTGCAGGTGCATAAATCAAAATTTCTCCATGCTACTGTTTTTTACTCGTTCTTATTTAAGTTGTTGTCGTTATAGCTGTTATGGGCCAAAGAATGTCACCGGCAAGTGCAACTAAATGTTTTCGACTTGCGTAATAAAGTAATTGTAATTTTTTCTACTTCTACAGTGCAGGAGAAGAAGGAGGAATTGTTGCTCGTTTTACTGATGTTTTTGTTGTAACTGTGGCAGTGGCCGAATATAATGGCTGGAATTGCCATTTATGGAGTGCGGGTGTTTATTGTTTTCACATGATTCCTGCGAAACTCCAAACTTTTGGCATCGGCATGAGCTTCAATATTGTCTTCCTTTTTTATGGCTTTTTAAACGTGTGCTTTTGCCGCTGTTTTCCATGGAAACAATTTATATGTTTTGTCTTATTGCAGCAGGAAGATTGAAATTTGTTATTTCATTTTTTATTCGCATTTGTTTGGTTTTCTTGTTATTGCAGTTAATCAATTTGGGGGACAATTATGAAAATGTCGAAACATTTTAAATTCATGCCAATGCATGTTTTATAAACAACAACAACAACAACAAAAGATTTAGTGGTATATTTTTGTATCGCAGTTCCTGCATTCGGTTGGCGAGTTGTATGTTGCAAGTTAAGTCATTATAACGAATCCAATTAAGGGCATTTTGCAACAAGCATACTAAACTACCACAGACCTCAAACTCAGAAATTGAAAATCAAAAACAATACAATTTAATACAATTCTTTTCTTCCTACAATCAACAACTCTAAACACAATACGATTTCGACTACAATTCTATCCTGTTTATTATACCAATTTTATTTTTTGGTTTTTTGTTTCATTTTTTTTTCGTTGAACTTTTTGGCAAGTTTGATTTTTGTGAACGAAGCATGGCAGAAACGAACGGCATTAGCATAAAAATGTAATTTCTCATTTTCTCACCAATCAATGGTATGATTGGTTGAGTATTTTCACAATAAGTCACCTTGTTTGTTGTTTTTTTCTCGTTGGCCTGTCCAATAACTTCTCGAAATTGCCCATCGAAACACATTCAAACAAACTCCTGTCATATGTGAAAACAACGCCTTGGCTGACTGGCTAGTTGGTTGGGATACAATGGTCAAATATAAATGCATACACAGGCATGCCGGTCTGGCATTCAGAATGATGACAACCTTACATACCATCATGAGCTGGCTGGCTGGCAGTCCTGCTTGGTAGCAAAAATATGTCCGATTTACCACTCTACCGCTTACTTTCTCTGTGTGTTACATTCCGAGTGCTGCATGCAGCATAAAATGTCATCAACATTATTTAGACCATCCATCCAAACATGAGAAATGGGAACACAATCAACTTTAGTTGTTGCTTTTTGTTAATGCGTTTTTTGTCAGTTTTGTTGTTGTTGTTGTCGTTGTTTTAAATCTTTATTGACAAGCATCGGTTTATTGTTTTAGTTCAGATTGTGGTACTTGTCTAAAGATACACTTCGCGTCATTTTGAAATAGGAATTAAGCAAAAGGTTTTTTTATAATGCTAGAAAAACTTCAGAAAGTCTGAAATTAAGCTTCTTTAATAGAACACTGATTGGAAAATTCTTAGGGATTACGGCAGGAAATTAAGTTTCTGATAATACATTCATTAATTACTATATAAGGTTTTTGTTTTTTATCGACAAACATTTTCATGAAAAGGAGCGCTCAATAAGCCCGATAGTGGCCTAGGTGCATTTCTTTGGATTTGATATAGTATACATCCTCCTATCAACCTAACCCTTAATAGAAGTTTTGCAGTTGCTATATCTATTTCAACTAAACATTTCAAAAAGTTTGTTCTCTAACCCACTATAGTAGGGAGTGTATTATGCGTTCGAGCTGAGGTTTGTACACACCCAAAAATAGACACTAAAGTATACCAATCGATTCAGAATAACATTCTGAGTCGATTCAGCTATGTCTGGTCCAACCGTCCATCTATTTGTTATGGGCTGTCTGTCCGGTCTCGCGAGCGGCGATCGAGCGAGCTCTATCGATCTATCTATCGATCCTATCGATATAGTATCTATCGATCTATTCTATCTACTAGTCGAGAGGAGCTAGAGAGCGAGCGAGCGAGCGAGCGAGCGAGCGAGCGAGCGAGCGAGCGAGCGAGCGAGCGAGCGAGCGAGCGAGCGAGCGAGCGAGCGAGCGAGCGAGCGAGCGAGGAGCGAGCGAGCGAGCGAGCGAGCGAGCGAGCGAGCGAGCGAGCGAGCGAGCGAGCGAGCGAGCGAGCGAGCGAGCGAGCGAGCGAGCGAGCGAGCGAGCGAGCGACGATGCGAGCGAGCGAGCGAGCGAGCGAGCGGAGCGAGCGAGCGAGCGAGAGAGCGAGCGAGCGAGCGAGCGAGGAGCGAGCGAGCGAGCGAGCGAGCGAGCGAGCGAGCGAGCGAGCGAGCGAGCGAGCGAGCGAGCGAGCGAGCGAGAGAGCGAGCGAGCGAGCGAGCGAGCGAGCGAGCGAGCGAGCGAGCGAGCGAGCGAGCGAGCGAGCGAGCGAGCGAGCGAGCGAGCGAGCGAGCGAGCGAGCGAGCGAGCGAGCGAGCGAGCGAGCGAGCGAGCGAGCGAGCGAGCGAGCGAGCGAGCGAGCGAGCGAGCGAGCGAGCGAGCGAGCGAGCGAGCGAGCGAGCGAGCGAGCGAGCGAGAGCGAGCGACGAGCGAGCGAGCGAGCCGAGCGAGCGAGCGAGCGAGCGAGCGAGCGAGCGCCAGCGAGCGAGCGAGCGAGGAGCTAGCGAGCGAGCGAGCGAGCGAGCGAGCGAGCGAGCGAGCGAGCGAGCGATGCGAGCGAGCGAGCTAGCGAGCGAGCGAGCGAGCGAGCGAGCGAGCGAGCGAGCGAGCGAGCGAGCGAGCGAGCGAGCGAGCGAGCAGCGAGAGCGAGCGAGCGAGCGAGCGAGGCGAGCGAGCGAGCGAGCGAGCGAGCGAGCCGAGCGAGCGAGCGAGCGAGCGAGCGAGCGAGCGAGCGAGGCGAGCGAGCGAGCGAGCGAGCGAGCGAGGCGAGCGAGGAGCGAGCGAGCTGCGCGAGCGAGCGAGCGAGCGTTAGCGAGCGAGCGAGCTATCTGAGCGAGCTAGCTATCTAGCTATATCTATCTATCTATCTATCTATCTATCTATTATCTATCTATCTATCTATCATCTATATATCTATCTATCTATCTATCTATCTATCTATCTATCTATCTCTATCTACTATCTATCTATCTATCTATCTATCTATCTATCTATCTATCTATCTATCTATCTATCTATCTATCTATCTATCTTTTTTTTTTTTTTTTGGACGTAGAGGTAGCATGCTACCATCTAGTGGCCCTACGACATCACCAAATCCACCCCGGGACTGCGCCAGCATTTCATCAGGGTGGGTGGTTTTTTGTTGTTCATGTTTTGTTTTATTTCGCTCCTACATCCTCCTAACGTGGGAGGTTCGGAACTAAAGAACATCTTTCCTTCAGTATTGTGTTTATATAATCTTCGCAATATTTCCAGTATTCCTTCGATTTCAGCATATATTTGATGATGTTTCGTGCTGTTATTGATTCTCCTATTCTATTGTTTAAAAGTAGTCGTTTTTGATTCCATTTTGGACATTGGAACAGCAAATGTTCTACAGTTTCCACACTTGCTCCACATGTCTCACAACATGATGAGTCCCTTAGATTAAACCTATGTAAGTATTGGTTAAAGCTACCATGGTTTGTCAAAAATTGTGTCATATAGAAGCCCACATTTCCATGAGTTCTGTCGATCCACTCCTTGATGTTTGGAATCAGATAGTATGTCCATCTCCCTTTTTCCTCATTTGACCATCTTTCTTGCCACTTTGTCATGGTATTGGATCTTGCGTTTTGTTTTATCTGTGTTTTCCTGAGTTCTAATTCTATTGGACTATAAAGACTGCCTTCTAGTTGTTTTTGTTGGATGTATATCTCCTCTCTTTCTTGTATCTGTAGGTCTATCGGAGGGAGGCCCGCAATTACTAACGCCGCTGGAGTTGAAACCGTGCGATATGCCGATATTATCCTTAGGGCGCTTATTCTTTGGGGTTTTTGTAGTTCCCGTTGGGACCATTTTTGTCCCATAGCTGTTGCAAAAGTTGGTGACGCGTATAACATTTGTGAATGTACCACTCCGTTTATTAACCTCCGTGTGTATGGCTTAGGCCCCCCACAATTTGGCATTAATCTTGCTAAGGATGTAGCTGTTTTAAAGGCCTTGTTTCTAATGTTGTCAATATGATGTCTAAAACTCATTTTATCATCCAAATAGACGCCTAGATAACATAGTTGCCGTTTAAATTCTATGTTATTGGATTGCAGGCTAATCCTTGGCATATTAAAGATTCTCCTCGACGTTACCAGGACTGCTTCTGTCTTTGCAAGAGCTAACTGTAGGCCATGCGCTTCCAGCCACCTATTGCATCTGCTTAGACTGTCGTTAGCGACTATTGTTATTAGGTCTGCTGTAGGTTGTGATACTATAAGGGCTATGTCATCGGCATAGCCTATTAGTTTTGCGCCACTTGGAAGTTTCATGTTCAAAATACCGTCATACATGACGTTCCACAAAAAAGGACCTAGTATTGATCCTTGTGGTACCCCAGCTGTAATTTTGTATCTTTCCATACCGTTGTCAGTTTCGTACAATAGAATTCTGTTATTTAGATAATCCTCTAGTATATTGTACAGGTAACCAGGTATACCCTTTTGCCTGAGTGCATCTATAATCACACTCCATTTAGCTGTGTTAAACGCGTTTTTTACGTCTAGTGTTATAATAGCACAGAAACTTTTATTTATTTTTGCTATTTTGGCTTTTTCTACTACTTCATTTATTGCGTCAACTGAGCATCTTCCCTTGCGGAAACCGTATTGGTTAGGTGATAGACTTCCACGTTCATCTATACATTTTATCAGCCTGTGTAGCAATATATACTCAAAGAGTTTTCCCTGCGAGTTTAGCATACATAGCGGTCGGTATGAGCTAGGTTCACTTAAAGGTTTTTCTCCTTTACGTAGAAGAACAAGTTTCTGTACCTTCCATTTGTCGGGAAATTTACCATCCTTCAGACATACATTGTATGTATTTAGTATCATTTCGGGCCAGGTTTCACACACGATGTGTAGGACTTCGTTCGGGATACCATCTGGTCCAGGGCATTTGTTCATTTTTAGCTTTCTGCATGAGTCTTTTAGTTCGTCAATGTTTAGTGGTTCAAATTCAATCGTTTGTTGATAGGGTTCTCTACTTATGTCATCCTCATCTAATGGGAATAGTGTTTTGACTATTGTTCGTGCCCAATGCGGCTCTTTTATGCCTGGTATAGGTTTATTTAATCCAAATTTCTTCATGACGATCTTATATGGTTTACCCCAGGGGTCCATGTCAATTTCACTGCATAGTTCTAACCAGCATCTCCTTTTACTGTCTTTGATAGCCTTTCTTAATGCTTTCCGCGATCTCCTGAACTCTAATCTTAAAGAGAGGTCGTTGTGATTTCGAGTCGTTGCTCTACGTGCTGATAGACATTTTTTCCTGAGTTCCCGGATTTCATCGTTCCACCAGTAGACGGGTGTTTTGTTAATGTATGGTTTCGCTCTCGCCATTCCTATATTACAGGCTTTTATTAGGGTTTCGCTTTGATAATCCACTGCACTCCTGTAGTTATGTTCAAGTTGATTTCTTGATCTACATCTAACTATATACTCAGCAAGTTTATTTTTCCTAAGTTTCCTTACATTCCATTTAGGGACAGCTGTATAATTTTTTGGTATATATGGGTTATCATCTATGGCAAAAGTGATGTATTGGTGATCGCTCAAAGTAACATCTTCCAATACCATCCAGTTCATTCTTTCACTGTACAGGTTTGTAGACCCGAAGGTAATGTCTATAATGCTACCACCGGGACCTCTCCTGAAGGTTAATTTATTGCCTACATTGAATACTGTCAGCCCAAGGCTGCCAATTACCTCGCACATAAGTGTTCCTCTACTGTCTAATTTATCTGAATTCCATTCAGGTGACTTGCTGTTAAAGTCTCCTCCAATAATAACCTTGCCTTTTGTTGAACGTATAGACTCCTCAAGATTATGTATCGCTATGGAAAATGCTTCGTATGCTATATTTGGTGAAAAGTAACAGCTGTAGATTCTAACATTATCAAGTGTGGCGTACACATACCCAAAATTTGATTCATCAAGGTCTTTTATGTTGGCATTCATAGCACGTATTAATATTGCTGCTCGGTGGCTTATATCTTCATACCAAACACCAGTTGCTGGTTTGCCATAAGGTTCGCTTATTAATAATACGTCTATATTGTCTTCCGATGCTTTTTGCATCATAAGATCCTGAGCCTCCCTACCTCTACCAAGGTTAATCTGTAGAAATTTCTGAGACATGTGTGGGATTTGGTCTTCTATTATTTATACAGACATTGCTACCTATGTAATGTTCGATGTTTTTTAAACCAGCTGCTTGGCAAATAACACATCGCAATAGTCCTTTACAGTCTTTTGCTTTATGACCAGTGTTACAGCATTTTCTGCACACATCAGTTCTGTCTTCACCTTTGCACGAGCTTGCTGTGTGCCCTTGGTCCAGGCATCTAAAGCATTGTGTGGATTTAGCTTTTTTTCTGACTCTACAAATTACCCATCCAACTCGAATTTTCCTGTTCTGAAGGAGTTGAGAAGCAGCATATTCTGGTACTAGTATCAACGCTTGTTTTGTTTTCGCATATGATTCCCTAATATTTAGGATTTTAAATTCTGTGGGTTCTATATTTGTCTCAGTTAAGAGTGCATTCTTTATGTCCTGTTCATCTGTTGATTCATCCATATCTCGGATATCAACTAAGACGCTTCTGGTTACAGTTTTAATCGTAACATCATTTCCAAGCGTGTTTCCAATCGCCTGACTTAGTTTTTCCGCTTGCCCCTCTCCTCTATTGAATTTGACCAGTATATCACCAGCCTTTGTTCTTCTCATAGTTTTAATCTCAATTCCGATTTCTTTCGGATCAATTTTTTTCTTCATTTCCTTTATCACTTCAGCATATGTGGCATCTGTATTGGATGTTATCTTTAGTGCTTCGCCTTGGTCATACTTTTCTTTGACTTTTTCTCGTTTCCTCGTTTCTTTTCGGTGTTTGACCTTTTTCCATTCATCTGTTTCTGTGCTTTTAATGGTAGATTCTCCATTGCTGACAGATGTCTGTATGGTTCTGGGGGTATCCGATGTAATTAGCTTCTTAGTTTGACTTTCACGATTGGGCGATTTCGATCTAGATTTCCTAGTTCTCTTGCCCTTTGCCTTATTTTTTTGCATACTGTTCACTACTCTTGCAGCTTCTCTCACATCTTCAAAACTATTTATGAGACCTATAGCTTCTGTTGCCTTCTCATACAACGCCAATGCGCAGTTTATATCATCACATACTGATTTATGGATGTTCCTGGCAGTTTTAATGACTTCATGTGCAGAACATATTTTATTCCCAAGTTCCACTAACGTTTCAACAAAAGCCTTAAGTTCCTGATTCTGCTGTGGAGGAGCTTTTTCGCAGGTTGTAGATGTTTTAGTTGATGAATTGTCGGTTGAATTGTCCTGTTTCCCTACTTCTTCGATACTTCTCGTATCGCAGTTTTCAGTTGTTCCATTATTATTCGTGCTCATTGTTTTCTTTGATTTGGTCTCAACTCAAGGCCGCTATCTCCAATCGTATTGTGCAGTCACCATTTAATCCCATGGTTATCTATGCTAGGCAGGGAGGCCATGCGAGGGTTGACATGAAGGCCCTTATGAGGACTTCTGCCAGAGCCAGATCGGCGTAAGTCGGGGAAAAATGCATCCGATCCTGCACTGCCAAGTTAATGTTGACCGATTTTTGAGCGCTCCTCAAGACTCGCCAGGTTTTAGTGAGACGGAGGCAGCTGTGGCATTAGCCTGAAAGCCATTTCTGTGGGATTTCACTCCCATGTACTGAGGTTCCAGAATACCACATCTGTCAGCCCGGGTGTGTCTTCATTTCATTATCCTTATTCCAGAAATACCATAATCAAGACCGTACTGGGCTTGGTCTTGATGCCTTTCGACGGAGTCCTTATTTGCATACGTTCCATATGCGTGTGACTGGGAAAAAACCACGGAGTCGTCACTCTCCTTTAACGCCTCTCTCGAGGATATCCCTGTGGCTGGACACTTAGTTAAGAGCGGCATCCTCTCGCTCTGTCACTGGTTTTCATAGGGCAAATGTACCTTTTGAGTACACCCTCCATACCAGCCAAAACTAGGGTCCGCGGGGTCGTTAATCCCGTTATTCTCTCATGAGAATACCCTTGCGGGTATAGTCTAGTCTATAGTCTAGTCTATAGTCTAGTCTATAGTCTAGTCTATAGTCTAGTCTATAGTCTAGTCTATAGTCTAGTCTATAGTCTAGTCTATAGTCTAGTCTATAGTCCACTTTTTAGCATAAATAAAAGTTTTCAAATCGAACCAATCTTAAACCTATTTTCACATTTTTTGAGCAAAAACCATATTAAAAATATTAAAAGTAAACTTTTTTACACTCATACATACATAAACATATGTAAGTAAAAAGGACATACAATTACTTTTAAACACTCTAAGGACTATGTAATAAATCGTTTACTCTTTAGAACAAAAAAAACACATTCACATATTTAAACTTACTTATACTTAAACACACTGTTGCTCACAGAGCATGAAAATGAATAAAAAAATAAACGAATAAAAAATACATAAACAAACAACTGTAACAGCTAAAAACAATAACAACAAGTAAATAATGATTATGCTAATGTGTTTTAAAGCCATGAGAGAGAGTAACATATAAATTTTCCTAACTCATACCAACAAAAAACTTCCATAGAAAACCTCGTTTTATAAAGGAAGTAAAAAATATAACTGTTTTACGTAAATGAGAGAAAGAGTAAGCATAACATGCACACATACATACATAAATAGCTGGTTTATTAATACCCTTCAAACATTTAAAAGAGAAAACTATTGCGCATCACCCCAGACGCCACGTCAGAAACACTTCTGGACGATTGTCAGACGAGAACGCACATTTTACAAAAACAAAATACATTGATTTCGAATTTTCGTCTTCTAGAAATATACTTTTAAGTTACTTCCGGATGATAGTTAGAAGAGTGCATCCATTTTGCTTAAACAAAAAACCATGTCTGTTGAATTTTTTTCATCTGGAAGTATACGTTTTAGTGACTTCTGTAAGAGAGTTGGGTGAGAACACACATTTTACAATAACAAAATACATTGTTTCCTAATTTGTATCTTCTTGATTTGTACGTTTATGTCACTTCTGGAAGACAGTTTGAAGAGTGTTCACATTAATGTTGTAGTTTATTCATCTGGAAGTGTGGATTGTAGTCACTTCTGTACAATTGTCAGACGAGAGCACACATTTTACAAAACAAAATACATTGATTTCTAGTTTTCGCCGTCTGGAAGTATACTTTTAGGTTACTTCCGGATGATAGTAAGAAGAGTACAAAAACAAAAAAATATAAATACTCCATTTTTTATCGTGAAAAAAAAAAAAAAATAAAAATAAATAATGCAGAAATTTTGCTAAGTTCAGTGATGTTTTGTGTTTTGTTCAGTCATGTTCAGTTTTAATTATTCATCGTAAAACTTAAATGAGTTATTGAATTTAATGTTCATAGAAAAATAGTGTAATTAAAATATTGTGAATCTTAAGTAATAAAAAACAATATGACAGTGTTGTGTTAAAAATCAACTGTTAATAAACATTTAAGAAGGTTTTCTCAATTGGCGAAGTGTATTAAATATATACCAAAAAGTATAAGGAAGGATTATATAAATAAAATTAAAAAGTAAGTTGTCATATTAAAATACTATTTTAGGAATATGTTAACAACTCTAAACGGCTTCCATTTCCATTATGTTTAAAAAAGTCTAAAATGTTTAATTAAAAATTTTTTTATATTAAATTTCGACTCTCTCTTAATTCGTTTAGGAGGTATAAGCATTTAAAGACTTTTTCAAGTTGTACATTTCGGCTTTCATTTGATGAACATTGCATTTTTAACATATTTAGATTTATTTGAGTTAAATCTTAACTTTCAATATTTTTAAAACTATTTGCGCATTTAGGTCTGGAATCATTATATTGAAATTAATACTACTGTTTTATACATAAATTATTTTTTGACTTGGGTCACTCGACACGAAATTGCCCATATAAGATATTTAATATTGAAACCAGATAGTTTTAAACCCACCTTTCTTAAATAAATACAATTTTATTAATTTTCATATAGCTTTGGATTTAATTATTCTAATTATAGGTACTTTTTTAGTTATTAACACCAGGTCTTTCTATGACCTATCATATGATACTAATATTCTTAATATTTAGCATGCCGTTCCCAAGATATTGAACCTAAGTATTAGAAGAGAGCAAACAAAAAATAGTATTGCAATATTAGTGTCAAAAGCAATATCCCGTTTAGGTTCGTTAAGGTGTTTCTATCGTTAGTGACTGTAAATAATTTAAACAAGTAAGAGTGTTATATTCGGCTATGCCGAATCTTATATACCCACCATCAAACCTCGTTTGACTCGAATGAAACTTACTTATATCGAATTTCATCTATATATTCGTATTATTAGGCCAGTTATAAGCGTTAAAGGAATTTTCTGAAGGGGACCTTATATGGGGGGTAGGGTCAATCATGGATCGATCAACATAACATTTTTTAGATAGATTTTGACTCGTATGAAACTTACTTATGACGAATTTCATCTATATACTAGAATTTTTAAGCCAGTAATGAGCGTTAAAGTCATTTTCTGAAGGGGACCTTATATGGGGGGTAGGGTCAATTATGGACCGATCCTCATAAAATTTTTGGATCACAAGAAACTTACTTATGTCGAATTTCATCGCTATATTCGTATTTTTAAACAAGTTATGGCTGTTAAAGCTGCTTTTCGAGGGTCACTTGTATGGGGGCTATCCGAAAACGTGGACCGATATTGCCCATTTTCAATACCAAACAAACCTTACCTATAAGAAATATTTATGTGAAATTTCAACCCTCTAGCTCTTTCCATTCGGACTCTATCGTGCTTTCAACAGACAGACGGACGGACGGACAGACATGGCTAGATCGTCTTAGAATTTAATGAGGACCCAGAATATATATACTTTTGTGGGTCTATGACCAATATTTCGATGTGTTACAAACGGAATGACAAAATCAATATACCCCCCATCTTTTTTGATGGTGGGTATAAAAATAATCCATGCCTTAGTAATTTCAGATCTTTATAGACGGTTTAATTCCAAGTTATTGGAAAAATGTTCATGAAAGGTAATGTTTTTATTGATTCAAAACAATAAATAAATAAATTAATTAATTTTTAATTATTTTATTTTTTAGAAAGCAGTAGCTAATATTGTACCCCCTATTAAAATACTTCTAACCGAATTAAAATATAAAAAAGGGATCTGGTAAGCTATATATGTCTTATTTCATCACGTGGTTCCATTAAAAATGTCGATTATTTGCAGAAAATGTAAAAAATGGATCTGACCGTTTAAACTTTGGTGGTAAATGTATTGGACATGAGAGAATCCTATTTTTATTGCTTCCTAAAGTATAACTGGTAATTTCAATAAATATTCAATATTAATTATAAGATTATTTTGGTTTATTTCGTTGAAGGATTAATGCGTTCCATAATATAACTCTTACAATTTGATGGATTAATCATAAAATTGATGAAGAACTACAAAAATATTTTAGAGTCCAACGTTTTACAATTTTTGGAAGTATACCAGTCAGCAGTTGGAATATTAATACAGATTCCCTGAAAATTATCTTATTATAAGGTAATAATTCTAAATTTTTGATACATATGTACATTAGACCGACTCACTCTGTATGGAAAGCAAAAACGTGTTTTTGTTACCCCTCCCAAAATTTACCTTGCTTTGTTTTATGATGATTCCCAAAATATTTTAAGTGACCGCTGGACCAAATTTAAAATAGTTATTTTGGAACTATTTTTTTAAAATTTTTGTTTGTTTTGAAACAAAATATCCAATACGGGTATCGTTTAAAAGGTATTTTAAAGTCGCGTCCAATGATGTATTAATCATAAATAACCGTTTGCTTATAATTGTCATATTCCAAAATATTTAAAATTGTTAGGATTTTACTAAGAAAAATGAAATATATGCACAATTTTGCAAATTTTGCGCACCACTAGACTTGGCTTCAAAAAACCTTTCAAATGATACCACATACTGTATATATTGTTTAAGAAATGCTGTATAATTTAAAACAAAATAACTAAAAAGGGACTTTTTTGTAACCGGTTCAGCTCACGAACGGCCATCGACAGACTAGAAATATTTTGGGAACCATTATAAAACATAACAAAGATTTTTTGAAGTTGGATAAAATATTGAATTTAACATGAAGAATCGTGTTCCCATACGATATTTTCTTTAAAACTGTCCAGCTCACGAATGGACAACACTTAAGCGAAAATATTTTCGGTCTAATGTACATATATTACTTTTTTTAGATTAGTTGTTAAATCAATTATATTTTCTACTATTTTAATTTCAATTAATTCAATAAAAACTATAAAATTTCATTTTATTTAGATTTATTTTTATAGATTTTATTTTGGTGAGTATACAAATAGAAAAAGAGAAAACTCATCTTCTAGAAGACGAGAATACTCATCTTCTAGAAGAAGAGAATATTCATCTTCAAGAAGAAGAGAATACTCTTCTTCTGGAAGAAGAGAAAACTCATCTTCTAGAAGAAGAGAAAACTCAACTTCTGGAAGATAAGATATGAACACTTCTAGAGGATACTAGGTAGTCACTTCAAGAAGTGACTTCCTAGTCACATCTAGAAGAGTCTTTGGCAATACCTTACTTCCAAGAGTCATCTAGAAGTTTCTTCTGCGGGTCTTCCAGAAGTATCTTCCAAGTTACTCTTAGACGTTCCCCAGCTCGGCATCAGTTCTTCCCGACTGGTGACAAGAATTCTTATACTTCCGCAACATCGCTGGCGAGCTTTTAGCACGTTTGGAAGTTTCACACGGGTAACTTCCGCAATAGAAAATGTTTGTAGGGTATTGTTGCTGTTGTTATTATTTCTTGTAGCTGTACTGTTAGCTTTTTATGTTGATTAATATTTTTATGTGTGCAAATGTTTGCGCTTGTGTGTGAGTATATAAACATGATAAATCATTTTATCAAATGATTGTCTTTGTTCACCAATTTTCATTTCCGGTTGACTAACAATAGCAACTTTATTCATGTTTTTCTTTAGAATTTTTGATGAAAACAAAACATTTTAACAAAATTTTTGTTTTGCCAACAATAGATGTAAAAGAAAATGGCGTGTAAGCTAAATGATTTATTTTCTTATTAAAAAGGAATAACAACAAAAAAGTAAAACAAGGAAATACAAACAAATAGAACAAGTAAGAAATTATAGTCGGGCGTGGCCGACCATATGATACCCTACACCAGTTATGAATATTAAATGTGATTTATTTTTCATAATAAAGCATTTATCTTCAATATTCCCTTGTTCCGATACATTTAAGCATTTGGATGAAAAACTAATTTTCTGAAAGAGGCTTTATATGGGGGCTAGGGGCAAATATGGACCAAGCCCGATAAAATTTTGTGAATATATTTATATTGACATAATATTTTATTGTGCTGAATTTCATCGCGATATTTGGGTTTATAAGCTAATTTGGGACATTCAAGTAATTTTCTGAAGGGGACTTTGTATGGGAGCTAGGGTCAAATGTGGCCCGATCTTTATGAAATTTGGCAGGGTCATCAAGACTTCTATAAAACTTAGTTATGCCGTATTTTATCGATATATCTGTATATTTAACATAATTATGAGCTCATAAGCCCTTTTCGGGGGGTTCTGTTGTATGGGGGCTAGGTGAAATAATGGACCGATTTTAACCATTTTCAATAGGCTTCGTCCTTAGGTCAAATAAAACGTGCGTGCCAAATTTCATCCAATTATCTTGAAAATTGCGACCTGTACCTTGCGCACAAGGTTTACATGGACAGCCAGCCAGCCAGCCAGCCAGACGGACGGACGGACGGACGGACGGACATAGCTTAATCGACTCAGAAAACGATTCTAAGCCGATTGGTATACTTTAAGGTGGGTCTAGGACGAATATTTTGGTATGTTACAAACATCAGCACAAATCCAATATACCCTCCCCACTAAAGTGGTGTAGGGTATAAAAATACTTATTAAGGGAGTTTTAAAACATTTAGCAATCCATTATATATATAAAACAAGATTTTATAGGTTAGACCATAGACAAGACTGTAGGCTAGAATATAGACCAGACTATAAAAGAGATTATAGACTAGACTATAGACTAGACTATAGACTAGACTATAGACTAGACTATAGACTATACTATAGACTAGACTATAGACTAGAATATAGACCAGACTATAGACTAGACTACAGACTAGACTACAGACTACACTAGACTATACACTAGACTAGACTATAGACAAGACTAGACTAGACTATAGACTAGACTATAGACTAGACTATAGACTAGACTATAGACTAGACTATAGACTAGACTATAGACTAGACTATAGACTAGACTAGACTTAGACTAGACTATAGACTAGACTATAGACTATAGACTAGACTATAGATTAGACTATAGACTAGACTATAGACTAGACTATAGACTAGACTATAGACTAGACTATAGACTAGACTATAGACTAGACTATAGACTAGACTATAGACTAGACTATAGACTAGACTATAGACTAGACTAGACTATAGACTAGACTATAGACTAGACTATAGACTAGACTATAGACTAGACTATAGACTAGACTATAGACTAGACTATAGACTAGACTATAGACTAGACTATAGACTAGACTATAGACTAGACTATAGACTAGACTATAGACTAGACTATAGACTAGACTATAGACTAGACTATAGACTAGACTATAGACTAGACTATAGACTAGACTATAGACTAGACTATAGACTAGACTATAGACTAGACTATAGACTAGACTATAGACTAGACTATAGACTAGACTATAGACTAGACTATAGACTAGACTATAGACTAGACTATAGACTAGACTATAGACTAGACTATAGACTAGACTATAGACTAGACTATAGACTAGACTATAGACTAGACTATAGACTAGACTATAGACTAGACTATAGACTAGACTATAGACTAGACTATAGACTAGACTATAGACTAGACTATAGACTAGACTATAGACTAGACTATAGACTAGACTATAGACTAGACTATAGACTAGACTATAGACTAGACTATAGACTAGACTATAGACTAGACTATAGACTAGACTATAGACTAGACTATAGACTAGACTATAGACTAGACTATAGACTAGACTATAGACTAGACTATAGACTAGACTATAGACTAGACTATAGACTAGACTATAGACTAGACTATAGACTAGACTATAGACTAGACTATAGACTAGACTATAGACTAGACTATAGACTAGACTATAGACTAGACTATAGACTAGACTATAGACTAGACTATAGACTAGACTATAGACAAGACTATAGACTAGACTATAGACTAGACTATAGACTAGACTATAGACTAGACTATAGACTAGACTATAGACTAGACTATAGACTAGACTATAGACTAGACTATAGACTAGACTATATACTAGACTATAGACTAGACTATAGACTAGACTATAGACTAGACTATAGACTAGACTATAGACTAGACTATAGACTAGACTATAGACTAGACTATAGACTAGACTATAGACTAGACTATAGACTAGACTATAGACTAGACTATAGACTAGACAATAGACTAGACTATAGACTAGACTATAGACGACTATAGACTAGACTATAGACTAGACTATAGACTAGACTATAGACTAGACTATAGACTAGACTATAGACTAGACTATAGACTAGACTATAGACTAGACTATAGACTAGACTATAGACTAGACTATAGACTAGACTATAGACTAGACTATAGACTAGACTATAGACTAGACTATAGACTAGACTATAGACTAGACTATAGACTAGACTATAGACTAGACTATAGACTAGACTATAGACTAGACTATAGACTAGACTATAGACTAGACTATAGACTAGACTATAGACTAGACTATAGACTAGACTATAGACTAGACTATAGACTAGACTATAGACTAGACTATAGACTAGACTATAGACTAGACTATAGACTAGACTATAGACTAGACTATAGACTAGACTATAGACTAGACTATAGACTAGACTATAGACTAGACTATAGACTAGACTATAGACTAGACTATAGACTAGACTATAGACTAGACTATAGACTAGACTATAGACTAGACTATAGACTAGACTATAGACTAGACTAGACTAGACTAGACTAGACTAGACTAGACTAGACTAGACTAGACTAGACTAGACTAGACTAGACTAGACTAGACTAGACTAGACTAGACTAGACTAGACTAGACTATACTATAGACTATAGACTAGACTATAGACTAGACTATAGACTAGACTATAGACTAGACTAGACTACTAGACTAGACTATAGACTAGACTATAGACTAGACTATAGACTAGACTATAGACTAGACTATAGACTAGACTATAGACTAGACTATAGACTAGACTATAGACTAGACTATAGACTAGACTATAGACTAGACTATAGACTAGACTATAGACTAGACTATAGACTAGACTATAGACTAGACTATAGACTAGACTATAGACTAGACTATAGACTAGAGACTATAGACTAGACTATAGACTAGACTATAGACTAGACTATAGACTAGACTATAGACTAGACTATAGACTAGACTAGACTAGACTATAGACTAATAGACTAGACTATAGACTAGACTATAGACTAGACTATAGACTAGACTAGACTAGACTATAGACTAGACTATAGACTAGGACTATAGACTAGACTATAGACTAGACTATAGACTAGACTATAGACTAGACTAGACTAGACTAGACTATAGACTAGACAATAGACTAGACAATATACGAGACTATAGATTAAACTATCGGCTAGACAATTGATTAGACTAAAGACTAGACTGTAGAATAGACTAGTCTATAGACTCCACTATAGACTAGACTATACACGACACTATATAATATATAATATACCATACTCTAGACTATGAACTAGACTAAAGACTAGACTATATACTGCACTAAAGACTACTATACATTAGACTATAAAATAGAATATGGACTAGTATATAGAGAAGACTATATAATGGCCTACAGAATAGACTATCGACTAGACTGTATACTATAGACTTAACTATAAACTTGTCTATAGACGACACAATATAATATTCTACACCCTGGGCAATATACAAGGCTATGAACTAGACAATAGACTAAACTATAGAAGGAACTAAAAAAAATGGAACTGTAATGAAGTCCCTAAAACAACTATTTAAATTAATTTTTAATATTTTTCCTAAGTATGTGTAAGTAATTACTTTAATCTACTTTAAGGCTTCTACTTTTTTAATATTAAAAAGCATACTTTGCAGCATTTTTTTCATGTTCGCAATAAAATTTGTTATAACACCTGAAAGCAATCTCATTCCTCTCATTTTGAAAACTTTTCTTTACAAAATTGATATAAATAAATATATACAATAATTTTCGCTTTCATGTTCAAATCAATATTCATGCTTGTTAACTGGCAAATGGCCATAACAAATTATTTTATGTTCAACACCAACATAAACAAAACTGCTACACACACCGCAACATTTCAAAGACGAACAAAATGTATTTAAATACACTTTTATGTGGCCTACTTTTGGGCTGTTTAGCCACCCTCTGGCATTTAAACATAAAAATTATTATTAGAAAAGTTGTTAAACAGAAGGAAAAAAAGAAAAAGGGTAATAAAGATGTGAAAAGAAAAGCTGTTGAGTTTTATAAATGTAAAGAAACATAAAAAACGAGAAAGTGTTAAAAGGTTAAGGCCTTTAGTAAAGAAATAAAAAGACCTAAAACAAAAGGTAGACAACGGTATTTTGTTTAAGGCTATAGGCGTATTTCTTTAACTTTGATAACATGACCCTTAAACTTTGCTATAAAACTAAAAATAAAACCAAATTTTTGCTCAACTTAAATATTTAGTTTAATGTTTGGAAAAAAAAATCCTTAAAATTCTGTACTCGTAAATAAAATTCCTATTCACCTTAACTATTTTTAAAACAAAACATCAAACACAAACCACAAGCTAACACAGACAGCTAATCAAAAACATATAAAACGAAAAATCAAATCAAAATTATGAAATGCAAATCTTCTAACAAAACATGTCCATCAATTAAAGCAAGAAAAATTCCATAGAATACAACAAACAGCATCAAAACACAGTCTCAACAGCCTTAAAGTATACTTCACTAAACACAATACAATTACATGGCAAAAGTATGCTTTCATTCATTCACTGAAACTGAAAATACCAAGGGCATTTGATCTAAAGAAAAATATCAGCTGTAACAACAAACCGCCAACACAAAAAACAAAAAATATTATCAAAAAAAAACAAGTAAGAGTGTTATATTCGGCCATGCCGAATCTTATATACCCACCATCAAATCATCCTTATAAATAAACTTTGATATTATCGATCTATGTTGAATCATATGTCGATATTAATATGAACATCAGGGAAATATTTGGTAGAGGGAATTTAATAAGGGCTTAAGCATGGACCGTGCTCTTCCGAATTAAAAATATTAATTTTGTTTGATCCAATATTTATAACCATAAACTGTTTTTTTGTAAGAGTGGTTATATGGAGGGTAGAGTCAATTATGGACCTATCCTTGTCGGTTTATACAATAATTATTTGTATCTAATGTAGCTGTACTTGTATCTTTAATTCAGTCATGAGGTTTAAAATATTTGTCTGAAGGGAACCGAAAATGGGTGTTTGATTAGTTATCCTCATCAAATTCAGTTGAAAACTTCCAGTCCTACAAAACTCCCGTAATTGAGAAGAACTTTTGAGCCATACATGAGCGTTAAAGTGATTCTCTGGAGTGAATCGTTAAAGGCGCCCCTATACGCCCACCCCCGTATAAGTCAATTATGGATCGATACTTCTAAAATTTAAAACGATTTTTAGTTTTTGGCTGGTACAAAACTTGTTTACATAGATTTTCACTGCTGTAATCGCATTTTTGAGTCAGTAATGAGCGTTAAAGTCATTATCTGAAGGGGACCTTATAGGGGGTAGGGTCAATTACAGACTGATCCTCATAAAATTTAGTGGGAGATTTTAGCTAATACGAAAATTGTTTATATCGAAATTCATCGATGTACTCGCAGTTTTAAGCTAGTAATGAGGTTTAAAGTCATTTTCTGAAGTGGACTTTACAAGTGGGATAGGGTTAATTAACGACCGATCCTAATAAAATTTGATAAAGATCTTTTGGCTTGGACAAAACTTGTTTATGTAAAATTTTACTTCTGTACTCACATTTTTGAGTCAGTAATAAGCCTTAAAGTCATTTTCTGAAGGGGACCTTATATGGGGGTAGGGTCAATTATGAACCGATCCTTATAAAATTTTACGAAGAGATCTAAATTCTTATAAAACATGTTTGTGCCGAATTTCACCTCTATTGATGCTTTCCTTAGCGTTATGTGCGATAAAGTCATTTTCTGACGGGGACTTTTTATGGGCGGTAGGGTCAATTATGGGCCTATCCTTATAAAATTTTACAAAGAGATTTAGGTTCCCATAAAACATGTTTGTGCCGAATTTCACCGCTATTGATGGTTCTCTTAGCCAGTTGTGGGCGATGAAGTCATTTTCTGAAGGGGACTTTATATGGGGGGTAGGGTCAATTATGAGCCTATCCTTATAAAATTTTACAAAGAGATTTATGTTCCCATAAAACATGTTTGTGCCGAATTTCACCGCTATTAACGCTTCTCTTATCCAGTTATGGGCGATAAAGTCATTTTATGAAGGGGACTTTATATGGGGGGTAAGGTCAATTATGGACCGATTCTTGTAAAATTTTACAAAGAGATTTAAGTTCTCATTAAACATGTTTGTGCCAAATTTCACCGCAATTGATGCTTTTCTTAGCCAGTTATGGGCGATAAAGTCATTTTCTGAAGGGAACTTTATATGGGGGGTAGGGTCAATTATGGGCCTATCCTTATAAAATTTTACAAAAAGATTTATGTTCCCATAAAACATGTTTTTACCGAATTTCACCGCTATTGCTGCTTCTTTTAGCCAGTTATGGGCCATAAAGTAATTTTCTGAAGGGGACTTTATATGGGGGGTAGGGTCAATTATGGGCCTATCCTTATAAAATTTTACAAAGAGATTTATGTTCCCATAAAACATGTTTTTACCGAATTTCATCGCTATTGATGCTTCTTTTAGCCAGTTATGGGCCATAAAGTCATTTTCTGAAGGGGACTTTATATGGGGGGTAGGGTCAATTATGGGCCTATCCTTATAAAATTTTACAAAGAGATTTATGTTCCCATAAAACATGTTTGTGCCGAATTTCACCGCTATTAACGCTTCTCTTATCCAGTTATGGGCGATAAAGTCATTTTCTGAAGGGGACTTTATATGGGGGGTAGGGCCAATTATGCACCGATCCTTATAAAATTCTACGAAGAGATTTATGTTCCCATAAAACATGTTTGTACCGAATTTCACCGCTATTGGTGCTTCTCTTAGCCAGTTATGGGCGATAAAGTAATTTTCTGAAGGGGACTTTATATGGGGGGTAGGGTCAATTATGGACCGATCCTTATAAAATTCTACGAAGAGATTTGTGTTCCCATAAAACATGTTTGTGCCGAATTTCACCGCTATTGATGCTTTCCTTAGCAAGTTATGAGCGATAAAGTCATTTTCTGAAGAGGGCCTTATATGGGGGCTAGGCGAAATCGTGGACCGATATTGCCCATTTTCAATACCAAACAAACTGCATCAACTAGAAGTATTTGTGCAAAATTTCAGCTTGCTAGCTACTTCCGTTTGGACTCTATCGTGTTTTCAACAGACGGACAGACAGACGGACAGACGGACGGACATGGCTAGATCGTCTTAGAATCTAATAAGGACCCAGAATATATATACTTTTATGGGTCTTAGACGAATATTTCAATGTGTTACAAACGGAATGACAAAAACAATATACCCCCCATCTTTTTTGATGGTGGGTATAAAAACATAAAAATGTATAAAAACAGCAACAGCTGCTACATCATTATCATCGCTGAACTTAACTATTCAAATGTTTCTACGATTTTTGTGTTTATTATTTGTATTTCAATGGAAAACAGCTCCCAGTGAGATTCATTTCTAATTTCGAATGTAATGATAATTGGGATAATAATAACGGTGATGATTATCATTTATGGCAAATAAAATTTAATATGTTGCTTGGCGAATACAAAAAAAATAAGAAAATGTTTACCAAAACCATATTATAGACTAGGCTATACTCCAGATTATATGAATCTAATATTAGACTACAGATCAGGCTATAAACCAGGTTTTTGATCAAACTATACACCAGACCAAAGATTAGTTAATAAACCAAACTTCTGGCTACCCTAAATGTAAGATAATATACCAGACTATAGTCTAGACATAGACCAGACTAAAGAAAAAACTGTAGGCCAGACTATAGATCAAACTATAGACCATATTATAGAAAAGGCTAAAGACCAAGCTATAGGCCGCACTAAAAATCATACCATTATCACATTAAAGACTTTATTATAGACTGAACATAGACACGAATAAACTATGGACTGGGACTATAGAGCAGATATGAACAGACTACAAAAGAGATTATAGATCAGACTATACACCAGACTATTGACCAAACTGTAGACTAGATAACAGACCGGACTATAGACCGAATACTAGTCTAGACTAGACTATAGATCAGACTATGGACTAGACTATACACCAGACTATAGACCAGGCCATATACTAGACTATAGACCAGACTATAGACCAGACTATAGACCAGACTATAGACTAGAATATAGACCAGACTAAAGACCAGACTATTGACTAGACTATAGAACAGACAATGGACTAGAATATAGACCAGACCAAAGACCAGACTATAGACCAGACTATACACCAGACTATAGACCAGACTGTAGACTAGACTAGACTAGACTATAGACACGACAATTGATCAGACCATAGATTAGACTATAGACCAGACTATAGACTAGACTATAGATCAGACTATAGACCAGACTATAGACTAGACTATAGACCAGACTATAGACCAGACTATAGATCAGACTATAGACCAGACTATAGATCAGACTATAGACCAGACTATAGATCAGACTATAGACCAGACTATAGACTAGACTATAGACCAGAATATAGACCAAACTATAGACCAGACAATAGACCAGAGTATAGATCAGACTATGGACTAGACTACAGACCAGACTGTAGATTAGACTATAGGCAATACTATTGATCAGTCCATAGACTAGACTATAGATCGGACTGTGGGCTAGACTGTATACCAGACTGTAGACTAGACTATAGACCAGACTATAGAGCAAACTGTAGATCAGACTACGGACTAGGCAATAGACCAAACTATAGAATAGACTATAGAACAGGCTATAGGCCAGACTATAGACAATACTGTAGAGCAGGTTATAGACCAGATTATATACCAGACTATAGACAAAACAATAGACCAAGCTATAGACTAGACTATAGACCAGGCTATAGACCAGACTATGGGCCAGACTATAGACTTGTAGAGTAGGCGATAGACCAGATTATACACCAGACTATAGACAAAACTGTAGACAAAACTAAACTAAATTAAAGAGGAGACTATTGATGAGAACAGACTATACAACATACTATAGAGTAGACTTTAGACAAAACTGTAGACTATACACCAGACTATATACTAGACTTTAGACAGAACTATAGAGCAGGTTACAAAATAGACTAATACTAATACTAGAGATCAGACTATAAACAAAATGATTAAACCTAATTAAGGTTTTTATTTGTCATTTAAAATTACACTTAATGATCCTTAAGTTATGCTTTGTTTTCTATACTATTATCTAAAACGATTATAAAATCTTTAACAAATGCCCCGTTTTTGTGTATTTTGTTGTTGCTGCTAAAACCCTATAATTTTTCCTTTTATAAACTAAACAAATTAAATACTTCTAACAGCTAAATAAAGTAATTTTAAAACAAAAAGATTTTTTTGCTGGAAAATTACCGCTTATTACAGGCGCTTCCGTTTTGCGGTTTCATTTATTTTTATTATATTTTCAGCTTTTATCATAATTTTTCCTTTTACCTAGAAAATTCATTATAACAATAGTTTTTAACTGTTTTTTCTTGAGAAAAACTTTTTCCTTAAAGTACCTACAGAAATCTTAAAAAAATAATATAATTTTATATTTAAGTTGCTCTTTTTGTTTACACTCATAAATCAATTTCAATTAACTGAGTGCTTGTTTTGTCATGTTGCCTAGCTTAAGGCGTTGTACAGCTTAACTTTAAATGTCACAGGGACATAGACACACACATACAGCGATGCACCCAAGCTGTGGTGTTAGTAGTAAGAAAAAGTAAGTCAGTTGCAAAGTAGTAGCAGCCACAAAGTATGCTTTAAAGAAAATAACACTACCACCTTCTTATCAACAGCAGCAGTTGTTGCTGAAACAGCAGCCAACCAGTAGTAACAACAGCAATAAAATTAATTTATTGTGGCGGAAGTATGATGAACAACCATGGCAGACAAAACCAATAAACACAAAACGGAAGTAACGTTTAAAATAACAGCAGCCAAACTTTGAAAAAATCTGACAGACAGACTGTCACTAACACACAGAACCTAGAATCACGCTAAAGCAGGAAACGGGATATTAGAAACACACAGTTTATTATATTTAACTAAAAGTTTAAAAAGGGAACTAACTCTAGTATTTCAACATTTTCAAAAGCCCGCAGTTATTGACTGCTTTCTCTTGTCTATCCTTCCCTTGTTTTTATAGCCCATAGTTGACTTAACTCATTGTGGTAGTTTGTTTTAATTTAGAATGAAAGAAACTTGTTGTAGTCAGATTATTTCGTTGTACAAGATTTATTTTTATAGTTTTTGTTCTCTTTCTCCTCCTTCTCGATTTTATTTGATTTTGATTTTATATTAAATCTAATGGCTTTTCCTATTAATACCCAATGCTTACTGGCCACTAACTTAATGGCTAAATGCCAGGAAGTGTAAATACAAGAAACAAAAAGGACAAAACTAGGAAATTGTTATTAAAACGTTGCTTTTTTACATGACCTAAGACAGTGGGGAGTTTATTGTGCTTGTCAGGGAATTGTAAATTTTTAAATAAATACTAAAATAGTTTTCCAATTAAGGAAATGTAGGAGAGAGAGAGAGATACGAAAGGGATAAGAGTAGAAAGGACACATAAACGAGACAGAGACTAGACAGTAGATAAGACAATAGTCTAGACAGTAGACCATTGTACATGGATTTTTGTATGTTTGTAGGATTTTTGTTTTGCTATCGGAGGACTTGTCTGGTTGAGTTAGAGGTATGGTTTTTATCTGATCTTACGTCTCATTCAATGGCTAGTTTTTGGACTGATCAATAGTTTAATCTAAAGTCTGGTACATAATCTGGTCTATACTCTGGTATATAGTCTGGTCTACAGTTTAGTCTATAGTATGATTTATAGACTGGTCTAGTCTCGTCGAAAGTCTGCTCTAAAATACTGTTTATAGTATGTTCTATAGTTTTGCAATAATAGTGATCTATAGCCTGATCTGTAGTCTGGTCCATAATCTGTTATACATATATATAGTACGATCTATAATCTGGTCTAAAGTCTTGTCTATAGTCTGGTCTATAGTCTGGTCTATAGTCTGGTCTATAGTCTGGTCTATAGTCGGGTATATAGTCTTGTCTATAGTCTGGTCTAAAGTCAGGTCTATAGTCAGGTCTATAGTCTGGTCTAGAGTCTGGTCAGATCTATACTCTGGTACATAGTCTGGACTACAGTTTAGTCTATAGTATGATCTATAGATCTAATCTCGTCCATAGTCTTCTCTAAAATCTTGTTTATAGTAGGCCCTATAGTTTTGTAAAAATAATAATCTATAGCTTGATCTGCAGTCTGGTCTATAATCTGTTATACATGTGTGGATTTTAGTCTGGTCTATAGCTTAGTCTACATAGTACGATATATAATTTGGTCTAAAGTCTGGAAAATAGCCTGGTCTATAGTCTGGTCTATAATCTGGTCTAGAGTCTGGTCTATAGTCTGGTCTATAGTATGGTCTATATTCCGGTCTATAGTCTGGGCAATAGTCTGGTATATAATATATAATCTAGTTTATAGTATGGGCAATAGTCTGGTCTATAGTCAGGTCTATAGTCTGGTCTATAGTATGGTCTATAGTCTGGTCCATAGTCTGGTCTATAGTCTGGTCTATAGTCTGGGGTATAGTCTGGTCTATAGTCTGGTCTATAGTCTGGTCTATAGTCTGGTCTATAGTCTGGTCTATAGTCTGGTCTATAGTCTGGTCTATAGTCTGGTCTATAGTCTGGTCTATAGTCTGGTCTATAGTCTGGTCTATAGTCTGGTCTATAGTCTTGTCCATAGTCTGGTCTATAGTCTGCTCTATGGTCTGGTCTATAGTCTGGTCTATAGTCTGGTCTTTAGTCTAGTCTATGGTCTGGTCTATAGTCAGTTCTATAATTCGGTCGATACTTTCGACTGATCTACTATCTGCTCTGTATTTGGGCCTACAATCTTAAGTGTATGCTATAGTCTGGTTTATATTCTGGTCTATAGTCTTATCTATCATCTGGGGCATAGCTTATAGTCTGGTCTATAGCCTGATTTATAGACTGAAGTCTAGTCTTTAAATTGTCACATATTCTGATCTATACTTTGATCTATTGTCTAGATATAGTCTGGTATTTAATCTGGTCTATAATCTGGTTAATAGTCTGGTCTATAGCTTGATTTATAGTCTGATCTATAGTTGGGTCGATACTTTCATCTATAGACTGGTCTAACGTCTGCTCTGCAGTCGAGCCTACAGTCTTAAGTCTTGTCTATAATGTGGTTTATATTCTGTGTCCTATAGACTATAGTATAGTCTTTAATTTGGGATATACTCTGATCTGTACTTTGATCTATTGTCTAGATATAGTCTGGTCTATAATCTCGTTAATAGTCTGGTCTATAGCATGGTTTGTAGTCTGATCTATAGTTGGGCCGATATTTTCGTCTATAAACTGTCTGCTCTGTAGTTGGGCCTACAGTGGTTTATATTCTTATCTATCAACAGGTCTATTGCTTAGTATATAGTCTGATATATAGTCTTTAACTTGGGATATACTCTGATCTTTACTTTGATATGTCTGTCTGTTTCATAAATTGTTTTATAAATCATCTCCTGATCCATATTCTAATCTATAGAGTACATGGTGGTCTGGCCTATAGTCTGGTCCTTGGTCATATTTAAAGTTTGGTTTATATACAAGTGCATGTGTATTACGAAAAAAGTTAAACTTGTCAAACATTTCACTTTCAAACAAAATATTTCAAATTCCTTTTTTAAAAATTCAATATAATAGCCAAGGTATGTATATATAGTAAACCTTATGACATTTGGCATCATGTAAAAGTTACCTACACACACACACTCGTTTCCCTCAATCCGCTTTCAAAGGAGTATAATTTTCTGTACGTTTTTGTGGAATGTTATAAAATGTTTCTCAAGTTTCTACAACAACGTTGACAAAGTTGTCAGCGGAAATTATTTTGCTGTCATGGTTGATTTTACATTTTTTTTTATTTTTTGTAACAAAAATATTTCTGTTTGAATATTTTCTTAACTTGCTTTATTTTGCCTCACATTTAGTTACTTCGGCAATAGCACTCCGATATCTCTTGATTTCCAGGCCATCATTTGTGTTTGCATTTCCTTCATCACACGTCCAACGAACATCATCAGCAGAAAATCCACCATTTTGTAGATTTTTGACATATTGTGTCAAGTTTTTTTTTTCTGTGTTTCCTCTTTTTTTCCAGTTTGTTGCCAGCAGTTTATCTGTGTATGTCCTTCTGTCTATAAAAGAATTTCTCGCTCTATGTCCGTCCTGGCAAAGCCATCCGTTTGATTGTTTTCTCAAAAAAAAAGTGTTGGTAATGGTGGTGGTAGTGTGTCCTGGATAAGTGTGACTGAAGGCTTGTGTATACGTAACAACAAAAACAACAAAAATCGTGAAAAATAAAACGTGCTTGGCATGCAAAATATCTTCTTAAATTTCTTGTGCTATGGAGTGCGTGTGTATGTGTGCCACTTGCTGAAAGTGAAATTATATTGATACGCTTGAAAGCTGATAAAGAAAATTGTGGAAATTAAAAAAAAAAAAAAATATTAAATATTAAAACATCGAGTACAAATGTGAACATGTTGGACCCTTACTTCTTTTGCTAGCGTTGATCAACTGATGTGACTCAATTCGATTTCTGTCACCAACAAAAATTTCTTATTTATTTTTAAGCTTAACTTTTTGTTAAAATAAAATATAAATTAAATGGCAAAAATTATGGATTGACATAAAAATCTAAAATAATTCTCCAAGAAAATAAAAAACATGTTCATTTTTCGTAGAAATGGTACAAAAAAATATAAAACTGTTGATATAACTGTTGACATCAGTTAAATAAAATTAAGGATAACAGTCTGAAGAAAACTTTAAAATAAAAAATAATTTATAAAAAAATGTTCATTATTTTTCGTTTCAACTTTTTCCTCTTTTTTCCTTTTGATTCCTCAACTTCTTTTAAATGTCAAAAATTCCTTCATTAGTTTTGTTTTTTAAGTTCTTTCTCTTCTTGGCCACCACTAGAAAATGTTTCCAAGGCAATTGATTTGTATGTTTTTCATCTAAAAATTTTCCATTTTTTCGGCTTCTATGGTGATTTAGTCCGAAAAATACTACATATAAATAACATTATGACGAGGACCCAAGTGGTTTATGTTTAAAAATAAAAGATTAAGATTTAAGGGTGGGAGCTTTAAGGGAGATACTAGAAAATCTTTGTTTTAAGAGTATAGACTGGCCTACGGTGTGGCCCTTCATCTGGAATATAGCCTGAGCTATAGTCTGAAATGTACTCAGATAAATAGTCTGGACTATTACCTAGACTATAGCCTGGTCTATAGTCTGGTCTATTGTCTAGTCTATAGTCTAGTCTATTGTCTAGTCTATAGTCTAGTCTATAGTCTAGTCTATAGTATAGTCTATAGTCTAGTTTAGCCTAGTCTAGTCTATAGTCTAGTCTATAGTCTAGTCTATAGTCTAGTCTATAGTCTAGTCTATAGTCTAGTCTATAGTCTAGTCTATAGTCTAGTCTATAGTCTAGTCTATAGTCTAGTCTATAGTCTAGTCTATAGTCTAGTCTATAGTCTAGTCTATAGTCTAGTCTATAGTCTAGTCTATAGTCTAGTCTATGGTCTAGTCTATAGTCTAGTCTATATCTAGTCTATAGTCTAGTCTATAGTCTAGTCTATAGTCTAGTCTATAGTCTAGTCTATAGTCTAGTCTATAGTCTAGTCTATAGTCTAGTCTATAGTCTAGTCTATAGTCTAGTCTATAGTCTAGTCTATAGTCTAGTCTATAGTCTAGTCTATAGTCTAGTCTATAGTCTAGTCTATAGTCTAGTCTATAGTCTAGTCTATAGTCTAGTCTATAGTCTAGTCTATAGTCTAGTCTATAGTCTAGTCTATAGTCTAGTCTATAGTCTAGTCTATAGTCTAGTCTATAGTCTAGTCTATAGTCTAGTCTATAGTCTAGTCTATAGTCTAGTCTATAGTCTAGTCTATAGTCTAGTCTATAGTCTAGTCTATAGTCTAGTCTATAGTCTAGTCTATAGTCTAGTCTATAGTCTAGTCTATAGTCTAGTCTATAGTCTAGTCTATAGTCTAGTCTATAGTCTAGTCTATAATCTAGTCTATAGTCTAGTCTAGTCTATAGTCTAGTCTATAGTCTAGTCTATAGTCTAGTCTATAGTCTAGTCTATAGTCTAGTCTATAGTCTAGTCTATAGTCTAGTCTATAGTCTAGTCTATAGTCTAGTCTATAGTCTAGTCTATAGTCTAGTCTATAGTCTAGTCTATAGTCTAGTCTATAGTCTAGTCTATAGTCTAGTCTATAGTCTAGTCTATAGTCTAGTCTATAGTCTAGTCTATAGTCTAGTCTATAGTCTAGTCTATAGTCTAGTCTATAGTCTAGTCTATAGTCTAGTCTATAGTCTAGTCTATAGTCTAGTCTATATTCTAGTTATAGTCTAGTCTCTAGTCTAGTCTATAGTCTAGTCTATAGTCTAGTCTATAGTCTAGTCTATAGTCTAGTCTATAGTCTAGTCTATAGTCTAGTCTATAGTCTAGTCTATAGTCTAGTCTATAGTCTAGTCTATAGTCTAGTCTATAGTCTAGTCTATAGTCTAGTCTATAGTCTAGTCTATAGTTTAGTCTATAGTCTAGTCTATAGTCTAGTCTATAGTCTAGTCTATAGTCTATAGTCTAGTCTATAGTCTAGTCTATAGTCTAGTCTATAATCTAGTCTATAGTCTAGTCTAGTCTATAGTCTAGTCTATAGTCTAGTCTAGTCTATAGTCTAGTCTATAGTCTAGTCTATAGTCTAGTCTATAGTCTAGTCTATAGTCTAGTCTATAGTCTAGTCTATAGTCTAGTCTATAGTCTAGTCTATAGTCTAGTCTATAGTCTAGTCTATAGTCTAGTCTATAGTCTAGTCTATAGTCTAGTCTATAGTCTAGTCTATAGTATAGTCTATAGTCTAGTCTATAGTCTAGTCTATAGTCTAGTCTATAGTCTAGTCTATAGTCTAGTCTATAGTCTAGTCTATAGTCTAGTCTATAGTCTAGTCTATAGTCTAGTCTATAGTCTAGTCTATAGTCTAGTCTATAGTCTAGTCTATAGTCTAGTCTATAGTCTAGTCTATAGTCTAGTCTATAGTCTAGTCTATAGTCTAGTCTATAGTCTAGTCTATAGTCTAGTCTATAGTCTAGTCTATAGTCTAGTCTATAGTCTAGTCTATAGTCTAGTCTATAGTCTAGTCTATAGTCTAGTCTATAGTCTAGTCTATAGTCTAGTCTATAGTCTAGTCTATAGTCTAGTCTATAGTCTAGTCTATAGTCTAGTCTATAGTCTAGTCTATAGTCTAGTCTATAGTCTAGTCTATAGTCTAGTCTATAGTCTAGTCTATAGTCTAGTCTATAGTCTAGTCTATAGTCTAGTCTATAGTCTAGTCTATAGTCTAGTCTATAGTCTAGTCTATAGTCTAGTCTATAGTCTAGTCTATAGTCTAGTCTATATTCTAGTTTATAGTCTAGTCTATAGTCTAGTCTATAGTCTAGTCTATAGTCTAGTCTATAGTCTAGTCTATAGTCTAGTCTATAGTCTAGTCTATAGACTAGACTATAAACTAGAATATAGACTAGACTATAGACTAGTCTATAGTTTAGTCTATAGTCTAGTCTATAGTCTAGTCTATAGTCTAGTCTATAGTCTAGTCTATAGTCGAGTCTATAGTCTAGTCTATAATCTAGTCTATAGTCTAGTCTAGTCTAGTCTAGTCTATAGTCTAGTCTATAGTCTAGTCTATAGTCTAGTCTATAGTCTAGTCTATAGTCTAGTCTATAGTCTAGTCTATAGTCTAGTCTATAGTCTAGTCTATAGTCTAGTCTATAGTCTAGTCTATAGTCTAGTCTATAGTCTAGTCTATAGTCTAGTCTATAGTCTAGTCTATAGTCTAGTCTATAGTCTAGTCTATAGTCTAGTCTATAGTCTAGTCTATAGTCTAGTCTATAGTCTAGTCTATAGTCTAGTCTATAGTCTAGTCTAGTCTAGTCTATAGTCTAGTCTATAGTCTAGTCTATAGTCTAGTCTATAGTCTAGTCTATAGTCTAGTCTATAGTCTAGTCTAGTCTATAGTCTAGTCTATAGTCTAGTCTATAGTCTAGTCTATAGTCTAGTCTATAGTCTAGTCTATAGTCTAGTCTATAGTCTAGTCTATAGTCTAGTCTATAGTCTAGTCTATAGTCTAGTCTATATTCTAGTCTATGGTCTGGTTGTAATTTGGTCTTTAGTCTAGTCTATAGTTGGTCTATAGCCCGCTCTATAGCCTGGTCTGTGTCTCTTTTATAGTCTGGCTTCATAATCTCCTCCGTGACTCTTCTTTTTATCAAATTTAAATTATTGTTGTTCTTTTTTTTTCTTATTTATTCTTTAACTTTGATGATTTAGAGTTTGTTAAAAAATAAATTATGCAAATTTAATTGTATTTAAATACCAAGGTATATTCATCATCAGCATCCTTTGACCTTTTCGTGATGCTGGGAAACCTATTTGAAAGGTTGTGTATTTTGCATTTGCTTACGGTGGTGTTTTTGTCTTTATCTTCTTTTGAAGAGTTAATCTTTTGGGCAAAAGGTTTAAGACAATTTGCTGTGAGGGGATAGCGAGGATGTGAACAAAATTCTAATTTAGAATTTTGTGTTGACATGATTTTTTAAGATAAATTAATACTTGAACTTTAGCTGGCCAGCATGACTAGTCTTTTCATTGACTAGCTCATACTGCTGTGGCACGTCCACACACCTTTTCTTGAGCAATTGTGTTTTTTAAGGAAATTTGTTAATAAACTTATAAAACTGTTAGGGGTTTTTAAAATGTTAGGTTTTTTTTTTTTGTTGCTGACGTTTATTTTTAAGGTATTTGCTTTCTTTGAAAATTGCGGTAAATTCTGAGAATTTCTGTTTGTGTCCAAATTAAAACGTTTGGGAAAAGGAAACTGCAAAAGTTTGAAAATAAAAATGTTTTCATTTTGCAACAATTTAAAGCAGAAGACAAAAAAATATGTTGCAGAAATGTATGAGCATAGAAACTTCATTATTTGAAGCTCATAATGAAGTTTTAACCATTTTGTTGCCAAAAACTTTTTATGCACATTATAAGCAATTATTTATAGGTTAAGTTAGTTTTAAGTTTATTTTTCTAAATTTGCATGCCGTAGTAAATTTTGGATAAAATTTTTTTCTATAATTTTTCATCAATTCCATAAAACGTTTTTATGGTGTGTGCTTTGTTATAATTTTTATTTATTTTATTTTTTTGTTAAAAATTTATAAATATATACAAAAAACAATTCAATTCCCTCCCTCTTGCTTAAATCCAAAACAACAAATTTTTTATCTGTTATATTTTTTTCAACTTCTTTTTTTTCAGTGTGTCTAAATGTGTAGCAAAAATAAACTTTGTTCCCCCCCTCAATAAATAACAAAAAAAAAAAAAAATAACAAATTCCCCTCAAAAAAATACATAGTAGTTATTTTGATTAAAGCTCAATATGTTTAAGTGTTTGTATAAATGTGAAGATAATTAAGACAGCAACAACAGCAACAACAACAACCCTCTAAAATCCCCCAACAGCTACATTAGAGTATATACCCAACAACAGGTTTGTTTTTTTCCGGGGGAGAGCAGTTTTCTATGAAAAAAAAAAGCTTTTTTGTTTTTAACATCCAAACAATAACAAAAAAGCTTTTAAGGCTGACTGCCTTAAAAAGGGCAGTAATATAAAACAAAACTTACTACTGTTAATTTTTTACGTGCTGCCGTTATAAACAACAATTATGCGCCATGCCAAAACTGAGGCAATATATGTCCATGGATCAACCCTCCTCGACGGCGATAAGAAAAAAGTTATTAACATTTTTATATATACATACATATTTAACGTTATTTTTAAAATTTTTTGTAAAAGCTTGCTTGGTGTTATTTCTAACTTATAGTATTTTTTAAGGAAAAGCTTTTTTCTAAAGCTTTTCCCTGTAAATAAAGCATGTTGCCTGTGTTTGAAAGCTTTTAGTACTAACATTTTATAACATTTCATTTTACGTCTTTAACATTAATTCTCATACTATTTCATACCCCTTTCTAATAAAACTTTTTAAAAGCTTTTTTTCTTAATTTTATTTAGTTAACTTTTTTCTAGTTATTCCTCATCACTTGCTTCCTATTAATATCCTTTAACTAAATATCTATTTTATCCATTTCTTTTAATACTTTTCTATCACTTATATTCCCTTTTACACTACTTATTTATTTCTCTGTATTTGTTATCCAATTTCCTTACCTTAACGGTTTTTTTTCTTCAAAAGCTTTTCAAAGCTTCTACTAACATTAATCTGAAGAAGTGCATACTAAACAAAAGCTTTTTAACATTATATCCTTTTTGCTTAATATTTGTTTTTGCTCTTATTTGTGCTCTTTTTTATAACATTCCTTTTAGAAAGCTTTTTCTAAAGCTTTTCCTAACATATTTCCTTTTATATTAACACTAACTTTTTTACATAAATTCTTCTACTCAATTTTTAATTTACTTCTCTTTTTTAATCTCTTTCATAAGAACTTTTACCACTTTCATGTTCGACAATAGAAGCTTTTATAAGCTTTCCATCTTATTTCCTATATTGAATATGTAAAATGATTTCCTAGTTTCCAACCGTCCTTGTTTTTGCTGCAACAGGTTCTAGTCTCAGCACAAGCTTAGTCTAGACTATAGTCTGGGATATAGTCTTGTCTATAGTCTGGACTCTAGTCTTGTCGTTAGTCTGTACTCTCTTTTTTAATCTCTTTCATAAGAACTTTTACCACTTTCATGTTCGACAATAGAAGCTTTTATAAGCTTTCCATCTTATTTCCTATATTGAATATGTAAAATGATTTCCTAGTTTCCAACCGTCCTTGTTTTTGCTGCAACAGGTTCTAGTCTCAGCACAAGCTTAGTCTAGACTATAGTCTGGGATATAGTCTTGTCTATAGTCTGGACTATAGTCTTGTCTATTATCTGGACTATAGTCTAGATAATAGTCTGGACTATAGTCTAGATAATAGTCTGGACTATAGTCTAGATAATAGTCTGGACTATAGTCTGGACTATAGTCTGGACTATAGTCTTGTCTATAGTCTAGACTATAGTCTGGACTATAGTTAACACTATAGTCTGGATTCTAGAGTTTTTGATAGTCTTGCCTTTAGTCTGGACTATTGTTTTGTCTATAGTCTGGACTATTGTTTTGTCTATAGTCTGGACTATAGTCTTGTCTATAGTCTGGACTATAGTCTTGCCTATAGTCATGTCTATAGTCTTGTCTTTAGTCTTGTCCATAGTCTTGTCTATAGTCTGGACTATAGTCTTGTCTATAGTCTGGACTATGGTCTTGTCTATAGTCTGGACTATAATCTTGTCTATAGTCTGGACTATGGTGTTGTCGTAAGTCTGGACTATGGTGTTGTCTATAGTCTGGACAATAGTCTTGTCTATAGTCTAGACTCTTGTCATGTCTATAGTCTGGACTCTAATCTTGTCTATAGTCCAGGCTCTAGTCTGGTCTATAGTCTCCACTATAGTCTTGTCTATAGTCTGTACTATGATCTTGTCTATAGTCACGTTTATTGTCTTGTCTATATTCTAGGCTACAGTCATGTCTATTGTCAAGACTATAGTCTTGCCTAAAGTCTTGACTATAGCCTTGTTTAAAGTCTTGACAATAGTCTGGACTTTGGCCTTGTATTTAGCCTTGACTACAGTTTGGACTATAGTGTTGTCTGTATTCTAGGCTGCACTCGTATAAGTATAATCTTGTCTATAGTAGCGTATATAGTCTTGTCCATAGTATCGCCAATAGTCTGGACTATAGTCTAGACTAAAGGCTTGTCTATAGTCTGGACTATGGTCTCGTCTAGTTATAGTCTGAACTTATCTATAGTTTGGACTATAATCTTGTCTATAGTCTGGACTTGTCTATAATTTAGACGCTAGTCTTGTCTATAGTCTTTTCTATAGTCAGGACTATATTCTTGTCTATAGACTGTGTTTGAACTATAGTCTTGTCTATGAACTAGTCAATGAGCTTAGCTATAATCTTATCTGTCAGCTCTTCTTTAGTCTCGTTTAGAAACAAGTTTGAACTCGTCTTTGGACCTGTGTATAGTCTTGTATATATGTAGTATCTCAAATTTCATGTTATTTTACTCTTTAATAAAAGTTGCTTATTAAAACCTTAAAGTATGCTACAGTTTTTTGCAACTTATTTCTTCTACTTTATATCTGTATTTTATATGAGCAAGTGTTTTTAATTATTTTATCAAAAAAATTAAACTGTTATTATAAAACAACAATATAAAACAAATACTAAATATATATATTTTTTTGTGGCATGCCTCTTTTTTCTCTTTCTCTCGTTTTTTTCTCTCTCATTCTCTTTCCCAAAAATATATGTACACGAAATGAAAAAAAAAACACACACACATTTTTAGGACGATGACAGCAGTATGTTTCGTCTGCAACCTGCCCATAATGTCACATCAAGTGGGACTGGTGTGGTCGGGGGGCAATGGTTGGGATGATCTAGTAAGAGAACAGGTAATTTTTAAAAATGGAAAGATAAGAAGAATTTTTTATATGAAATTTTCGGAAATATTTTGTTTTAATGAATATTCAGCTGGAGGAGTCTACCATCAGACAAAGATTGGGCGGCAGAAGAGATTCGGCAGCACAAATCAATACACCTCCTAGTACATCGCCACCGCCGGGTAAGTTAGAATAAGGATTTTGAAAATAAGTTTTTTTTAATTTTGCTGGAAAAATCTGATTCACTAAAAAATCGATTCTTTAGGCATGCAACGTCGCCGCCGCAGTTCTTTGGCCCAACTAACCGATCTTCTGCGAGAATGGAGTGGTGGTGTAAAACATCAAACATCCCAATCCCAAAGAGCGACCAAGGCCCCTTTGAATAGGCGTGAAACTTTGGCTGATTTGGCGCGCAGTTTACCCTGGCGTACCTCTGTATCTGATGCTGCCACCAGTGCTGGTCCCACATATGTGGCACCACGCAAACGACGTGAATCAAGTGCTGATGCTGGTTTGCGTAGTACACGCACCCGAAGAGACTCCAATACTGCAGAGTTTGTGAAACATTGGAATCGTAGGGAGAGTACCGTAGATGAACCCACCATAGTGGCGGTCAATGTAGTAGTGGAGCCTTCTAAGGGGGTGAGTAGTACAGAATGAAGAGTATTTGTAGTAAATCCTTTATGTAAATACAATCCTTTTTATATATTGAAACATTTTTCTCTTTGTAAATATTTCCATTTTTATGTAAATATATAAATGTGTTCCCTCATCCATTGAAAAATCGAAAAGGGTTCAAGACGCGATTCGGGTGAAAGTAATCATTCCAGTCGTCGCGATAGCTCTATAGGTCGTATTATAACTCCCTCTACTACACCACCACCGCCTCCACGCATTGGCGTTAGTCCAGTGAAAAGAGATTCCCTGGCTGCTCCCGAATTTCCCAATTTCCGTTATGAACAACGCCCCTCCACCAGCTCGGCTGGTTCTGATTCTATGCCTCTTTACTCATGTTCTTCTCACAATCAGGTCGATTCATCTTGTCAGGCGCTGCCACCACCCACCATTATCATGAGTTCAGTAACACCACCAGCTACTAGTCCTACCGCTCCGAAGGGGAGGAGGGATTCTACTACTCAGTGTGGTAGAGTTAATCGTCGAGATTCCAAGGCCGGCATTAGTCCTGAAAGGGCCCCTAGGCTTCAACGTTTACAGAGACAGGCAACCGCTTTCGATGAAAGTTGTTTGCCGGGTGGCAGCAGAAGAGGTTCTCAACCGGCTCTTAGTCCTGATCCGCCAGAGGAGGGTCAAAGGCGCAATTCACGCCGTGATTCTTTAAGTCCTGATAGTGCTTCTAGGGGTGGTAGACGCGACTCGCGTACCCATTTATCCCCTGATCGTAGTCATGAGCGTGAGGGTAGTCCTCATCGTCGTCATGCTTTAAGAAGGCAAAGTTCTTCGGCAGCACGTAGTTCTAGGTCGCCCGATTCTACTAGTATTTGTTCGTCGCGAGATGCCAGTCCCTGTGGCAGGCCTCCCCCATTGCCGGTAGTAGAACAGGGCAGTAGTAGGCCCGCCATTAGAAGACAATCAACAACTGAGGAGATTTTAATAGCCCGAGGTTTTCGCAGACAATCCACCACCGAGGAAATGATCAGATGTCGCAACTTTCGACGCCAAAGTTCACAAAGTGATGATGTTTGTCGGTTAGTATGAATAAATCCATAAAATCCTTCAACCCCTCTTACAACTGTTTCAAATTATTTTCAGTTATCGTGGCCGCCGTGACTCTAGTGCCCAAATCATTGATGGCACCATCGGTACCATGACGGTGGAGACCACCAGCACCTTTTTTGATTCCAGCACCCAAACTGGTAAGCTTTTTTCTAAACTTAATCTTAATTAAAATCACACTTAAGCTTTAAATTAAAAATCTTTATAAACTTTAGCTAAATGCTTTTTTCTATAACAGTATAAACCCCCCCTTTAAAGTTTGTTAAAAGCTAATCTTTTTGAAATTAATGTCAACATCCCTTAGTTGAAGCAGCTCTTAGGTTAAATACCCACCTGTTAATCAATTGCAGGTATTGTTTAAGAAAAAACTTTTAGTTTTACTTTTCCTTAATGCCTGAAAGAACACACACGAGCTCATTTACTAGCACTCTCTCTCTCCCATACCAAGAGCAACACTTAATAATTTGTTGTAAACTTTAAATTGCTGGTATTATTAAGCATTATTTAGCCTGTCATCTTAATATTTTATAGTTTATTTAACAAACTCTATGGAAAGTAAATGAAAACTAGTTGAATGTGAAAATTTTGTAAACAAGAGGAGAAATTTATTCCCAAAGCTAATTGTAGCTTTTTTACAAACTATTTACTATTGCAACTCATTTTTTTGGAACTGGTGCCAAATCCTTTAAAAGACTTTATATATGTTTGAAAAATGAATGTATGTGTGTGTTTTAAAACTCCTTACAATAGTTTAAGTAATATTAGCTGCTGTAATTACCTTACTTAATGAACTTGCATTTTCTTTACTTTTAACCTTAGTAAAAGCAAAAAGTTTCTTAGGAAATACAAATATACTTTGTGTGTTTACTCATAATTATGATTAAATCTTCAAGCAATTAGTTTACCTAAGAAATAATAATGCAGATAAAATAGCTAAAACTTTAGCTTGAACTTAATGGAAACACCTTTTTAAATCAGGAAACAAAAAACAATATTCTGTTTTCCAGGAAATTAAATTTTTTAAGAATGGGAAAGAAATGGAATACTATACTGAACTATAGGCAAAACTATAGATTAGAGTGTAAAATATAGTATAGACTAGTCTATACTATGGACTAGGGTAGTCGACAGGCTAGACTATATATTAGAGTATAGTCCAGACTATAGGTTAGACTATAGAGTAGACCATAGACCAGACGCTATCGAGTAGACTAAAACTATAGACTAACCAACTAACTAACGACTACTAACTAACTAACTAACTAACTAACTAACTAACTAACTAACTAACTAACTAACTAACTAACTAACTAACTAACTAACTAACTAACTAACTAACTAACTAACTAACTAACTAACTAACTAACTAACTAACTAACTAACTAACTAACTAACTAACTAACTAACTAACTAACTAACTAACTAACTAACTAACTACTAACTAACTAACTAACTAACTAACTAACTAACTAACTAACTACTAACTAACTAACTAACTAACTAACTAACTACTAACTAACTAACTAACTAACTAACTAACTAACTAACTAACTAACTAACTAACTAACTAACTAACTAACTAACTAACTAACTAACTAACTAACTAACTAACTAACTAACTAACTAACTAACTAACTAACTAACTAACTAACTAACTAACTAACTAACTAACTAACTAACTAACTAACTAACTAACTAACTAACTAACTAACTAACTAACTAACTAACTACTAACTAACTAACTAACTAACTAACTAACTAACTAACTAACTAAACTAACTAACTAACTACTAACTAACTAACTAACTAACTACTAACTAACTAACTAACTAACTAACTAACTAACTAACTAACTAACTAACTAACTACTAACTAACTAACTAACTAACTAACTAACTAACTAACTAACTAACTAACTAACTAACTAACTAACTAACTAATAACTAACTAACTAACTAACTAACTACTACTAACTAACTAACTAACTAACTACTAACTAACTAACTAACTAACTAACTAACTAAACGAACTAACTAACTAACTACTAACTAACTAACTAACTAACTAACTAACTAACTAACTAACTAACTAACTAACTAACTAACTAACTAACTAACTAACTAACTAACTAACTAACTAACTAACTAACTAACTAACTAACTAACTAACTAACTAACTAACTAACTAACTAACTAACTACTAACTAACTAACTAACTACTAACTAACTAACTAACTAACTAACTAACTAACTAACTAACTAACTAACTAACTAACTACTAACTAACTAACTAACTAACTACTAACTAACTAACTAACTAACTAACTAACTAACTAACTAACTAACTAACTAACTAACTAACTACTAACTAACTAACTAACTAACTAACTAACTAACTACTACTAACTAACTAACTAACTAACTAACTAACTAACTAACTAACTAACTAACTAACTAACTAACTAACTAACTAACTAACTAACTAACTAACTAACTAACTAACTAACTAACTAACTAACTAACTAACTAACTAACTAACTAACTAACTAACTACTAACTAACTAACTACTACTAACTAACTAACTAACTAACTAACTAACTAACTAACTAACTAACTAACTAACTAACTAACTAACTAACTACTAACTAACTAACTAACTAACTAACTAACTAACTAACTAACTAACTAACTAACTAACTAACTAACTAACTAACTAACTAACTACCTAACTAACTAACTAATTAACTAATTACTAACTAACTAACTAACTAACTAACTAGCTAACTACTAACTAACTAACCTACTAACTAACTAACTAACTACTAACTAACTACTAACTACTAACTAACTACTAACTAACTAACTACTAACTAACTAACTAACTAACTAACTAACTAACTAACTAACTAACTAAACTAACTACTAACTAACTAACTAACTAACTAACTAACTAACTACTACTAACTAACTAACTAACTAACTAACTAACTAACTAACTAACTAACTAACTAACTAACTAACTAACTAACTAACTAACTACTAACTAACTAACTAACTAACTAACTAACTAACTAACTAACTACAACTAACTAACTAACTAACTAACTAACTAACTAACTAACTAACTAACTAACTAACTAACTAACTAACTATAGTCGAGTCTATAATCTAGTCTACAGTCTAGTCTATAGTCTAGTCTATAGTCTAGTCTATAGTCTAGTCTATAGTCTAGTCTAAAGTCTAGTCTATAGTCTAGTCTAAAGTCTAGTCTATAGTCTAGTCTATAGTCTAGTCTATAGTCTAGTCTATAGTCTAGTCCATAGTCTAGTCTATAGTCTAGTCTATAGTCTAGTCTATAGTCTAGTCTATAGTTTAGTCTATAGTCTAGTCTATAGTCTAGTCTATAGTCTAGTCTATAGTCTAGTCTATAGTCTAGTCTATAGTCTAGTCTATAGTCTAGTCTATAGTCTAGTCTATAGTCTAGTCTATAGTCTAGTCTATAGTCTAGTCTATAGTCTAGTCTATTGTCTAGTCTATAGTCTAGTCTATAGTCTAGTCTATAGTCTAGTCTATAGTCTAGTCTATAGTCTAGTCTATAGTCTAGTCTATAGTCTAGTCTATAGTCTAGTCTATAGTCTAGTCTATAGTCTAGTATATAGTCTAGTCTATAGTCTATTCTATAGTCTAGTCTATAGTCTAGTCTATAGTCTAGTCTATAGTCTAGTCTATTATCTAGTCTATAGTCTAGTCCATAATTTAGTCTATAGTCTAGTCCATTACCTTTTTTAAAAAATATTTTCTGGTCTAGCCTAAATTCTGGTGTTTAGTATATTCTTTAGTCTAGTGTATTGTTTATTCCATAGTCTAGCCTTTAGTTTAGTCTGTGATCTAAATTTTGAAGATTCTTTCCAATTTTGTTTGACACTTCCTAAGACACCCTGTTATTTAAAACCAGTTTCGCTTTTTCTTCCTTTAACTTTGTTGGCAACTTAATGCTTACTTTGACATTTGACCAAGATATTTGACACATTTCTTAACTTAATGTTTACTCTCTTTATGTGCGACTAACGCTCTTTTCTTTTGCTTCCTTTAAAGCAACACATGATACTACTGACACATTTCAAAGTAAATACACACTGATAACAAAAAGTACCAACAAAAAAAAAAGAAGAGGGAAAAAATAAATAGGTTAAGGAAAGCGAAATAGGAAAAATAGTACTAAAATTTACGTTACAAAAACAATGCGCGCGCATTAGGCGGACAAAGTCTTTTTTGAACAAAGAACAAAGGATAATAAAAATAACATAAAATATATAGTAACTATAATAGAAAGTTGTGAAAGAAAAGAACAAAGATAATTTGACATATAAACAAGAGCAGAAAACTCTCTGGGAGTAAGATGTGTTAGAGATACTAATTTGACAGTTGTTTTAGGGAGATATTGCTAAAGTTTAGTACAGAGCAAAAGGCAGCATAGTGACTTTTGCTGTAGGTTTAAAGGAATCAGTTGTTAAACAAAACGCGTACGTTAAACACTTAAAATTGAGGAGTTAAAAATAAGAAAAGAAAAAATTAAAAAAAAAAAATTAAAAGAAAATTTTTAAATTTACAAAAAATAATAAGAAATTATTGAAATATTAAAACAAACACACCTAAAATTATACTTTAGTTATTAAAATAAAATAGCGTGCCAAAAGTAGGCTTTAATTATTTTACTGTATAAAGTGTTGGTTTGTTAGCAGCCAAAACGTGTAGTGTGAGTGTAGGAGAAAGTATTTAAGTGTGTGTGTGTATGAGCAATTTGTAGCAAGTGATGTTAACAAGTGCTTGATATTTTTACTAAAACAAAAAAAAATTAACTAAATCCCAAGATACTGACAAAACAAAACTATTAAAACGAAACAAACAAAAAAAGTTAAAAAAAACCAAAGTAAACAAAATAATTATTTAATTATTATTAAAGAAAATCTAAAATACTTTTTGTTAACAAATAAAGCAAAAACCATAATTTTTGTTTAATATTTCCTTAAGAATTTAAGCAAAATTTCCCAAAATTACGAAACCATCAAAATTGCGGATTTTACAAAGCATGCGCCGTTTAAAATTAGTACGTATTACAAAAAATATCTTTAATAATTTTAAAAAATTAAATAAATTAATAAAAATTTTTGAAAAATAACATATAGAGAAGGAAAACTTTAACCAAAAACAAACTTTCCTCTAAATATTCCTATTTAATGCCCAAAAGTAGTCTTCAGTTTCTGTTTGTTATTTTGTTTTCTTGACTTTCATTCATAAATTTGTTTGTATGTATTATTTTCTTTTATATACTATAAATTCCTTTGTTAAATACAAAGATGAATGAAATGTGAAAAAAAAGAAAAATATTTTTCTTTCATATTTTTCTCAAGTTGTATACTTTTAGGCTGTGTTTTCTTATTAATGTCCTAGTCTTTAATTGTGGAGGGATTTTTAGCTAGTTGTTTACATTTCTTTATATTTCGCTTTAAAAACTTTAAGATTACAGTATTGTTTAGCTAATTTCTAGGTTTAGTCTTGATTTCGAGGCCCCTAAATGTATACTTTAGAGAAAAACTGATACATGCCGCAAAAATATGCAACAGTTTGCTGCAGTTTGAATCAATTTAGAACACAATTAAATATAACCTCTCTTAAACTAGAAAAAATATGACATTATATAGGAGAAACTTTTTTCCAATCTTAGACCCATTGTGCAAATAGTTTTATCAAAAACAATTAAAAATTAAATAGCATTTGACATATTATACAAAAAAAATTGTATTTATATGAAAAAATCAATAAATTTAATTTGCATTTTTTAAAAATAATCCCATTGTGCAGCAAATTTTTTGAAAATTATGTAAATTTAATATTATTCTAGACCATATATCTAAACTCCTACATTTTCAAGCATTTTTAAGGAATACAAGTTTAAATACTAGAATCAAATGGTTTGTAATGACCCATAGTGCAAGAAATTTGTTTGAAACAACATTACTGCAGACTAGTTTTTCTTAAGTTATTTATTTTATAGAGAAAATTCTCAAAATTAATAGAAAATTTAAAATTTAGAGAAAGACGACATAATATAAAAATACGAACCATTCAAAGACCCATTGTGCAAATATTTCTTTTTAATATTAAAAACAATTAAAAATTAAGTAGCACTTTACATATCAAACAAGAAAAATATACATAAATTAATTAATTTAAAATAATTTTCAAAAAAATAATCCCATTGTGCAGCAAATATTATGAACCTATTATTAATATTCATATGTTTCCAGACTATATGTATAAACTCCTTTATTTTCAAGCATTTTTGAGGAATACAATTATGAATAATAGAATCAAATGGCTTGTAATGACCCATAGTGCAAGAATTTTGTTTGAAACAACATTACTGCAGACTAGTTTTACATAATTTATTTTGTAAAGAAAATTCTCAAAATTTATAAAAAATTCACTAAATTTAAATAAAAATAATTTTATGCGTCCCATTGTGTATAAAAGAAACGTTAACTAAAAAGTTATTTATCAACAGCTATACTCTATAAGAGTTTCAAATAGTAAATTTTAGCTTTATAAAACTTAAAAATTTACGCGAATTGTTTTTGCGACCCATAGTGCAAAATTTTTTTCTAAACTAACAATGTAAAAGACAAATTTGAAATAATGTTAGTTTATTTCGTAAAGATTTTTTGTTAAATAAATAGACAAATATTTCAATATCGACCCATTGTGCCAAAAACTTATGTTTTTCCCGAACCATAGTGCAAACAATTTTTTAACTAACAAACAGATTTAAACTCATTAAAGTTATTTTTATTAAGATTCTTATAAAATAAATGAATAAAAATTTCTATCTGACCCATTGTGCAAAAACTTTTTAAGCTAAAACATGCTCTTTTTAACAGCTTAAACAATAACTGAAGTCAAAGGAAACGTATTCGATTTATAGAAAAAAATTAAGTACCCGACCCACTGTGCAATAATTTTTTAAGCTAAAACGATAATTTAAAACAACTATAACTTATTAGAACTTCTAATAATAAAATTTTTCAATTTTTATTTTCAACGAAAACCTTCATATTTGTGAAAAACTATTTTCCCTTGCCCATTGTGCATATTAAAAAAATGTTAAAAAATCTTTAATTAGACTTATTTTATTGAATTAAACAACTTTTTTATTAAATATTTGTCTGAATACATACATAGAAATTATTGTAATTGGCCCATTGTGCAAAAGAATTTTTATCACATTTTATCAAACATTTTTAACATTTGTTGCTTCCTATAAAAAAATTAAGCAAAATTTTGTTAAAAGTATATTAAAAATTAAAGAAATTAAGATAAAAGGCCCACTGTGCAGGAAATTTTTTACCTAAATTACCCACTGTGCATTTATAAAATTTATATATTTTGCTAAAATTATTAAATAAATATCTGTTTTCATCAAAAGTTTATTCCACAGAACTTACTAAAAGAAATAGTTAAACAAACTCAGTGACCCATAGTGCAACAAAAAATTAAAAAAATTTGGAAATGTGTAAACTAAAAAATATTTTAAAATATTTTCATTTATAAATTGACTAAAAATCTACATATAAACAAAATTTTCAACTTACCAGCCCATTGTGCAAATTCTGCAAAAAAATAAAAAATATAAACATTAAAAATTAAAAATTTAAGTTTTAAACAGCTTTTATTTTAAAATAATTATAAACTACATAAAATATTTTTACATGAATATTTAAAAACGACCCATAGTGCAAAATTATATAAGAAATTACCAGAAAATATTGTTGGAAATATTTTACAACAAATTTCTTCGGAATAAGAAGATTTTGAATGAAAAAACTGCAAAAGTTAAAGGAATAGTTAAGTGATCATAATACTATGAGACTGTTTTAGTGCCATTGTGCAAATATTTGCAACAAGTAAAATATTTATTACTTTAATCTGAAATATTTTTTCCTACACTCCATTTCAAATCAAAAATTCATTTTGGCAAATATTCCAATTTTCAGCCAAAATTAAACAAATAGACAATAAAAATTTATTACTTATTTGTTTATTGAACTGTTCGTTTGTTTTCCATCATTAAATCTGCAATTTTACCACCACTCCAACACCCCGCAAAACCACTTAAGCCAGCAAACATTTCCACAAAAAATTAATTATTAATTAAAGTTTTATAACTCTTAAACACAACCAGACAATACAATTTAATGCTTATTACCACTACACATAACGTATGGCTTAAATAACAATCTATAGCATACTTTCAGACATGCATACGTAAAATCATATTCATGACTGTGCATGATTATTCTTTTGTTTATTTTACTTACTTATTCTACGTTGCAAAAAAGAAAAAAAAAAACCGAAAAGTCAATTAAATTTCATTTTATTAAATAACATTAAAAACGGAAGAACATTTACCGTCACTGAACAATGTAACAGAAACAGATACTAACTTCGAAAAATCAACTTCATAAAATTTGATGTTATAATCGTAGCAGCTAAAAGTATGCATCAGAAATTAAATGATAATGCACGTATTACAAATTTGAAGAATTCATAAATGGGGGAGAAAATATTAATGAAATTATTGTAAAAGTAATAAACGGATTCACTATGGGGTCTTAATTTCTTCTAGTTCTGTTCTAGTTCTGTTCTAGTTCTGTTCTAGTTCTGTTCTAGTTCTGTTCTAGTTCTGTTCTAGTTCTGTTCTAGTTCTGTTCTAGTTCTGTTCTAGTTCTGTTCTAGTTCTGTTCTAGTTCTGTTCTAGTTCTGTTCTAGTTCTGTTCTAGTTCTGTTCTAGTTCTGTTCTAGTTCTGTTCTAGTTCTGTTCTAGTTCTGTTCTAGTTCTGTTCTAGTTCTGTTCTAGTTCTGTTCTAGTTCTGTTCTAGTTCTGTTCTAGTTCTGTTCTAGTTCTGTTCTAGTTCTGTTCTAGTTCTGTTCTAGTTCTGTTCTAGTTCTGTTCTAGTTCTGTTCTAGTTCTGTTCTAGTTCTGTTCTAGTTCTGTTCTAGTTCTGTTCTAGTTCTGTTCTAGTTCTGTTCTAGTTCTGTTCTAGTTCTGTTCTAGTTCTGTTCTAGTTCTGTCTAGTTCTGTCTGTTCTAGTTCTGTTCTAGTTCTGTTCTAGTTCTGTTCTAGTTCTGTTCTAGTTCTGTTCTAGTTCTGTTCTAGTTCTGTTCTAGTTCTGTTCTAGTTCTGTTCTAGTTCTGTTCTAGTTCTGTTCTAGTTCTAGTTCTTCTAGTTCTGTTCTAGTTCTGTTCTAGTTCTGTTCTAGTTCTGTTCTAGTTCTGTTCTAGTTTCTTTCTAGTTCTGTTCTAGTTCTGTTCTAGTTCTGTTCTAGTTCTGTTCTAGTTCTGTTCTAGTTCTGTTCTAGTTCTGTTCTAGTTCTGTTCTAGTTCTGTTCTAGTTCTGTTTCTAGTTCTGTTCTAGTTCTGTTCTAGTTCTGTTCTTTCTAGTTCTGTTCTAGTTCTGTTCTAGTTCTGTTCTAGTTCTGTTCTAGTTCTGTTCTAGTTCTGTTCTAGTTCTGTTCTAGTTCTGTTCTAGTTCTGTTCTAGTTCTGTTCTAGTTCTGTTCTAGTTCTGTTCTAGTTCTGTTCTAGTTCTGTTCTAGTTCTGTTCTAGTTCTGTTCTAGTTCTGTTCTAGTTCTGTTCAGTTCTGTTCTAGTTCTGTTCTAGTTCTGTTCTAGTTCTGTTCTAGTTCTGTTCTAGTTCTGTTCTAGTTCTGTTCTAGTTCTGTCTAGTTCTAGTTCTGTTCTAGTTCTGTTCTAGTTCTGTTCTAGTTCTGTTCTAGTTCTGTTCTAGTTCTGTTCTAGTTCTGTGTCTAGTTGTCTAGTTATGTCTAGGTCTGTTCTAGTTCGGTTCTTAGTCTGTTCTAGTTCTGTTCTAGTTCTGTTCTAGTTCTGTTCTAGTTCTGTTCTAGTTCTGTTCTAGTTCTGTTCTAGTTCTGTTCTAGTTCTGTTCTAGTCTGTCTAGTTCTGTTCTAGTTCTGTTCTAGTTCTGTTCTAGTTCTGTTCTAGTTCTGTTCTAGTTCTGTTCTAGTTCTGTTCTAGTTCTGTTCTAGTTCTGTTCTAGTTCTGTTCTAGTTCTGTTCTAGTTCTGTTCTAGTTCTGTTCTAGTTCTGTTCTAGTTCTGTTCTAGTTCTGTTCTAGTTCTGTTCTAGTTCTGTTCTAGTTCTGTTCTAGTTCTGTTCTAGTTCGTGTTCTAGTTTGTTCTAGTTCTGTTCTAGTCTGTTCTAGTTCTGTTCTAGTTCTGTTCTAGTTCTGTTCTAGTTCTGTTAGTAGTTCATGTTCTAGTTCAATTTGCTTTCTAGTTTCTGTTCTAGTTCTGTTCTAGTTCTGTTCTAGTTCTTGTTCGAGTTCTGCTGTTCTAGTTCTGTTCTAGTTCTGTTCTAGTTCTGTTCTAGTTTCTGTTCTAGTTCTGTTCTAGTTCTGTTCTAGTCTGTTCTAGTTCTGTTCTAGTTCTGTTCTAGTTATGTTCTAGTTATGTTCTAGTTCCGTTCTAGGTTCGGTTTCTAAATCTCTTCTAGTTCGGTTCTAGTTCTGTCTAGTTCTATGTTCTTTAGTTCTGTTCTAGTTCTGTTTCTAGTTCTGTTCTAGTTCTGTTCTAGTTCCTGTCTAGTTCTAGTTCTGTTCTAGTTTGTTCAGTTCTGTTCTAGTTCTAGTTATGTTCTAGTTCTGTTCTAGTTCTGTTCTAGTTCTGTTCTAGTTCTGTTCTAGTTCTGTTCTAGTTCTGTTCTAGTCTGTTCTAGTTCTGTTCTAGTTCCTGTCTAGTTCGTTCTAGTTCGTTCTAGTTCTGTTCTAGTTCTGTTCTAGTTCTGTTCTAGTTCTGTTCTAGTTCTGTTCTAGTTCTGTTCTAGTTATGTTCTAGTTATGTTCTAGTTCTGTTCTAGTTCTGTTCTAGTTCTGTTCTAGTTCTGTTCTAGTTCTGTTCTAGTTCTGTTCTAGTTCTGTTCTAGTTCTGTTCTAGTTCTGTTCTAGTTCTGTTCTAGTTCTGTTCTAGTTCTGTTCTAGTTCTGTTCTAGTTCTGTTCTAGTTCTGTTCTAGTTCTGTTCTAGTTCTGTTCTAGTTCTGTTCTTTCTGTTCTAGTTCTGTTTTAGTTCTGTTCTAGTTCTGTTCTAGTTCTGTTCTAGTTCTGTTCTAGTTCTGTTCTAGTTCTGTTTAGTTCTGTTCTAGTTCTGTTCTAGTTCTGTTCTAGTTCTGTTCTAGTTCTGTTCTAGTTCTGTTCTAGTTCTGTTCTAGTTCTGTTCTAGTTCTGTTCTAGTTCTGTTCTAGTTCTGTTCTAGTTCTGTTCTAGTTCTGTTCTAGTTCTGTTCTAGTTCTGTTCTAGTTCTGTTCTGTTTTAATTCTGTTTTAGTTCTCTTCTAGTTCTCTTGTAGTTCTGTTCTAGTCCTGTTTTAGTCTAAATCTAGTTCTATTATGGTTTAGTTCTATTTTAATTTCTCTATATCTGTTTTATTTTAATAATATTGTTGTACACATGGATACATTTGTTCTGTTTATTGTCAATACGTTGTCTATTAGAGACAGAAAGCTCTTTTTCTTTAAGCTTCGTGTCTCATGTTTATAATCATAAACTTTATAAAGTCATTGATGATGTCTCAAGGTAAAAAAAATACCTACAAACATTGACCGCAAGTATTGACCATTTAGTGGGTAAAGGGAAAACTGATACCTCATATGACAGGATAAAGGTTGTAAGGATAAAAACATATAAACAAACAACTTATGAGTCTGACTGTTGTGTAGTTGATATAATAAAGTGAATCAAAATGACCTTATGGTCTTAAATTACTTAGTTAAAGGAAAAAAATAATAAAAAAACCTACATAGATACACACAGAGATACAGTTATTGAGACTAATAACAAAACAAAAGTAATTGAAAATTATTTGTATTAAACATTTACTCATCGTTGGGATACAGGAGAAAAACAAAATAAAACACACACGCATATATGTAAGTAAATATTTCAAAACTAACAAAGGATAAACGTACGTTTGCTTGTATGTCTATGGCTGTATGCCTTTCCCTTTCTAGATTTATTATATTTAGACCTGAACAACAACTACAACAAACAGACCATTAATAAAATGAAAATTGATAGAGTGTGGACAATATTAAATTGATAGTATTGTAGCATATATTAAGGAGAAAGTCCTGCAAATAAAGTTAAATTTTTGCTTAAATTAATTAAAGCTTTTGGTCATAAAAATTCATTAATTTCTTGGGAAAAAAATTAATGAAAATTTAGTTTTAATTAACCAAATATGCCGAAGGGAATTAAAGCTAAATTGTATTAAAAAGAATTTTGTGAGTTAAGGGAAAATTAAATAAAATTTGCAATTTATTACTTAAAAGAAAAAACAATTTTTTTTAAATAACAAGATTTTAGTAAAATTTTGGCAACACATTATGTCCTTTATGCTTCCTCTGTTTAAGCAATTTGTTAAAACTATATACAATAACTTAATTAAATTTCTAATAGCAATGTTGCTATTGTCGGTTGTGAATCCTGTGAGTGGGTAGAGATGCATGTGTTAACTGTCATTGTGTTGTAAATCTCATGGATTACAATTTATTTTATATCGAAGAAAAAAAATTTACGTGTTTTTCATCCTTCTTTTCCTAGAGGTAAACTTTTTTTCTAATACTCGTACAAACAACAGCGCATACTGTTCAACACCTTTTAATATAAATTATTTTATTGTCGTCAATAGAGGAGAGAGAAAGACACATACAAACTCTCTGTAGACACAGCTGCTAAAAGAGCATTAATAGAAAGTAAAAATAGTGTTCTAGAGTGGGTGGTAAAAGTGTAGGGACAAGTAATTTAGTAATAGACTGTCAGGGTCTTCCTTCACATTCAACGATTAGTTCAATCTGTTAGAAGAAGAGAAGGAGGTGTGTCATACCTGAACTATAAGTCCCAATGAATGAATGAAAAACTATTGGAAACATTCATTACTTTAATATGACTTAATGTTTGTGTGCGTGTCCTTTCTACCTTGTTATTGTATTGGTTTTGTATATATAGTATACTTTTTTCATTATCTTCATATTTTTTCTTTTCTACTTTAGTTTTTCCCCCTCATTTCACTTCTATTAGTGTATGGGTCTATTGTTTATTTTATTTGTTCTTAGTTTTTCCAATTTTGTTTATGGCTGGACATTTAGACATTATTGTAAATCACAAGAACAAACCAAAAATTGTAGTTATTTAAGACCAGTGTTGTGGCTTAATAAACTGCGCATTCCTCTAGATTGCAGGCGATGTGCTCAGGCAAATGAATGTTTATGCTATGAAAATGTTGAGAGAAACTCAGGTTGGGAAAAGAAGTAGTTGAAATTAATGAAAAACAAATAAAAATGTCCATAAATTAAAGGAATTTTGCAAAAAAATAACTAACAAAAATTATCCTGAACAGAACGGAAATTGCACATAAGTAGAGGAGAACTAAAACGGAACTAGAACAGAACCAGAACAGAACTAGAACAGAACTAGAACAGAACTAGAACAGAATTAGAACAGAACTAGAACAGAACTAGAACAGAACTAGAACAGAACTAGAACAGAACTAGAACAGAACTAGAACAGAACTAGAACAGAACTAGAACAGAACTAGAACAGAACTAGAACAGAACTAGAACAGAACTAGAACAGAACTAGAACAGAACTAGAACAGAACTAGAACAGAACTAGAACAGAACTAGAACAGAACTAGAACAGAACTAGAACAGAACTAGAACAGAACAGAACTAGTACCAGAAACGAACAAGAACCAGAACAAAACTAGAATTGAGAGAAAAATCTTTCCATTGTGCAAGAGCTCTATTTTAATTTATTTGGCTTTATGTAGACAACGACTTTTTTCAATTGCACCCCCAAAATTATGCTTCTCTTTACATAAAAATAATACTAAATGCAACAAACTGTAAATACTCTAATTAAATATGTATGTCTGCATTCCGTTAGTAATTAAGTAAATAATTACTTAATAAATAAAAATTATTTATAATAAACAAATATACATATGTATGTGCGTCTGATATTATTTTAATAATATTAGTTATAGCTGCCAGCAGGGGTTATATAGCCACAGCCCTTAGCAACCAATTTATACCCTTTACAAATTTTTTGCATTTTAATCTTTAAACAAAAATAAACTTTTTTTTCACATTATTTTTAATTTCTGTTCTATATTGTTCTGTATAACTCGATGCCAGAGAGTACCACACCAGCACGTGCTTCGACATTGTTTCAATGTATTTTTCATAAATTACAGGCTTTAGAAATAAAATATTGTTGTGAATGTTTTTTAAACGGTCTACTAAATAAGTTTTCAAAGGGGGACAGGGAGAGTAAGGGAGTATTTAGTGCCATAGTAGTCCTTAGCACATGGCAAAGTGTATTTTAATATTAAATATTAAAATATGACTATTTTCCATACGTGAGTAATGGAGCTGAGTGCAAACATATAGTTAAGCCTAAATGCTATTTTGTTCATACCTATTCATGTCTGTGCATACACACACATACATGCACGCGTGTTTCTGCCTGTACTCTGTGTGTGTGTCTGTATGTTTGTATACTTTAAATATCATTTATTTAATTAAGTGCATGTGATATGCATCAACATGCTTTTCGAAAATTAAAAACAAATTAAAACAAACAACAGTTTCCACAGCTCTAACAATTCATGGAAAATGAAAAACCAAAAATCGAAAACGACAACAGCCACCCAAAAGCTACTACGAAAAATGTCTGTGTTATTAAATTTAAAATACTCATACATATTTAATGGCAACTAAACATGTTGCTGACAAAAAAAAATACATATAACGAATTTATGACATATTTTAAGGAGCTTAATAATATTTAATCACTTATTGATTTTTGTACAATTTCTCTCTCTCGGTATAAATAAAATGGAATATTTAAAAGGTTACAATGGGAGAGAAAATGTAATCCAACGCAAGTGGCTTATATAAAGATGTAAAGGTCAGGCATTAAAAACAGTACATAAGTGAAACTACTGCATACTTTAAGGTATTTTATGAACAAACATTAAATGCAGTTCTTTTGTTCTAGTTCTGTTCTAGTTCTATTCTAGTTCTGATCTAGTTCTAATCTAGTTCTGTTCTAGTTCTGTTCTAGTTCTGTTCTAGTTTCCTGTGCCTAGTTCTGGTTCTAGTTCTGTCTAGTTCTGTTCTAGTTCTGTTCTAGTTCTGTTCTAGTTCTGTTCTAGTTCTGTTCTAGTTCTGTTCTAGTTCTGTTCTAGTTTGTTCTAGTTCTGTTCTAGTTCTGTTCTAGTTCTGTTCTAGTTCGTTCTAGTTCTGTTCTAGTTCTGTTCTAGTTCTGTTCTAGTTCTGTTCTAGTTCAGTTCTAGTTCAGTTCTAGTTCAGTTCTAGTTCAGTTCTAGTTCAGTTCTGTTCAGTTCTGTTCTAGTTCTGTTCTAGTTCTGTTCTAGTTCTGTTCTAGTTCTGTTCTAGTTCTGTTCTAGTTCTGTTCTAGTTCTGTTTAGTTCTAGTTCTGTTCTAGTTCTGTTCTAGTTCTGTTCTAGTTCTGTTCTAGTTCTGTTCTAGTTCTGTTCTAGTGTCTAGTTCTGTTCTAGTTCTGTTCTAGTTCTGTTCTAGTTCTGTTCTGTTCAGTTCTGTTCTAGTTCTGTTCTAGTTCTGTTCTAGTTCTGTTCTAGTTCTGTTCTAGTTTGTTCTAGTTCTGTTCTAGTTCTGTTCTAGTTCTGTTCTAGTTCTGTTCTAGTTCTGTTCTAGTTCTGTTCTAGTTCTGTTCTAGTTCTGTTCTAGTTCTGTTCTAGTTCTGTTATAGTTCTGTTCTAGTTCTGTTCTAGTTCTGTTCTAGTTCTGTTCTAGTTCTGTTCTAGTTCTGTTCTAGTTCTGTTCTAGTTCTGTTCTAGTTTGTTCTAGTTCTGTTCTAGTTCTGTTCTAGTTCTGTTCTAGTTTGTTCTAGTTCTGTTCTAGTTCTGTTCTAGTTCGTTCTAGTTCGTTCTAGTTCTGTTCTAGTTCTGTTCTAGTTCTGTTCTAGTTCTGTTCTAGTTCTGTTCTAGTTCTGTTCTAGTTCTGTTCTAGTTCTGTTCTAGTTCTGTTCTAGTTCTGTTCTAGTTCTGTTCTAGTTCTGTTCTAGTTCTGTTCTAGTTCTGTTCTAGTTCTGTTCTAGTTCTGTTCTAGTTCTGTTCTAGTTTGTTCTAGTTCTGTTCTAGTTCTGTTCTAGTTCTGTTCTAGTTCTGTTTAGTTCTGTTCTAGTTCTGTTCTAGTCTAGTTCTAGTTTGTTCTAGTTCTGTTCTAGTTCTGTTCTAGTTCTGTTCTAGTTCTGTTCTAGTTCTGTTCTAGTTCTGTTCTAGTTCTGTTCTAGTTCTGTTCTAGTTCTGTTCTAGTTCTGTTCTAGTTCTGTTCTAGTTGTTCTAGTTCTGTTCTAGTTCTGTTCTAGTTCTGTTCTAGTTCTGTTCTAGTTCTGTTCTAGTTCTGTTCTAGTTCTGTTCTAGTTCTGTTCTAGTTCTGTTCTAGTTCTGTTCTAGTTCTGTTCTAGTTCTGTCTAGTTGTTCTAGTTCTGTTCTAGTTCTGTTCTAGTTCTGTTCTAGTTCTGTTCTAGTTCTGTCTAGTTCTGTCTAGTTCTGTTCTAGTTCTGTTCTAGTTCTTCTAGTTCTGTTCTAGTTTGTTCTAGTTCTGTTCTAGTTCTGTTCTAGTTCTGTTCTAGTTCTGTTCTAGTTCTGTTCTAGTTCTGTTCTAGTTCTGTTCTAGTTCTGTTCTAGTTCTGTTCTAGTTCTGTTCTAGTTCTGTTCTAGTTCTGTTCTAGTCTGTTCTAGTTCTGTTCTAGTTCAGTTCTAGTTCAGTTCTAGTTCAGTTTAGTTCAGTTCTGTTCTAGTTCTGTTCTAGTTCAGTTCTAGTTCAGTTCTAGTTCAGTTCTAGTTCAGTTCTGTTCTAGTTCTGTTCTAGTTCTGTTCTAGTTCTGTTCTAGTTCTGTTCTAGTTCTGTTCTAGTTCTGTTCTAGTTCTGTTCTAGTTCTGTTCTAGTTCTGTTCTAGTTCTGTTCTAGTTCTGTTCTAGTTCTGTTCTAGTTCTGTTCTAGTTCTGTTCTAGTTCTGTTCTAGTTCTGTTCTGTTATGTTCTAGTTCAGTTATGTTCTAGTGTTCTAGTTCTGTTCTAGTTCTGTTCTAGTTCTGTTCTAGTTCTGTTCTAGTTCTGTTCTAGTTCTGTTCTAGTTCTGTTCTAGTTCTAGTTCTAGTTCTGTTCTAGTTCTGTTCTAGTTCTGTTCTAGTTCTGTTCTAGTTCTGTTCTAGTTCTGTTCTAGTTCTGTTCTAGTTCTGTTCTAGTTCTGTTCTAGTTCTGTTCTAGTTCTGTTCTAGTTCTGTTCTAGTTCTGTTCTAGTTCTGTTCTAGTTCTGTTCTAGTTCTGTTCTAGTTCTGTTCTAGTTGTTCTAGTTCTGTTCTAGTTCTGTTCTAGTTTGTTCTAGTTCTGTTCTAGTTCTGTTCTAGTTCTGTTCTAGTTCTGTTCTAGTTTGTTCTAGTTCTGTTCTAGTTATGTTCTGTCTAGTTCTGTTCTAGTTCTGTTCTAGTCTGTTCTAGTTCTGTTCTAGTTCTGTTCTAGTTCTGTTCTAGTTCTGTTCTAGTTCTGTTCTAGTTCTGTTCTAGTCTTTCGTTCTGTTCTAGTTCTGTTCTAGTTCTGTTCTAGTTCTGTTCTAGTTCTGTTCTAGTTCTGTTCTAGTTCTGTTCTAGTTCTGTTCTAGTTCTAGTTCTGTTCTAGTTCTGTTCTAGTTCTGTTCTAGTTCTGTTCTAGTTCTGTTCTAGTTCTGTTCTAGTTCTGTTCTAGTTCTGTTTAGTTCTGTTCTAGTCTGTTCTAGTTCTGTTCTAGTCTGTTCTAGTTCTGTTCTAGTTCTGTTCTAGTTCTGTTCTAGTTCTGTTCTAGTTCTGTTCTAGTTCAGTTCTAGTTCTGTTCTAGTTCGTTTAGTTCTGTTCTAGTTCTGTTCTAGTTCTGTTCTAGTTTGTTCTAGTTCTGTTCTAGTTCTGTTCGTTCTGCTCTAGTTCTGTTCTAGTTCTGTTCTAGTTCTGTTCTAATTCTGTTCTAGTTCTGTTCTAGTTATGTTCTAGTTATGTTCTAGTTATGTTCTATTTCTTTATTAGTTCAGTGTTGGTTAAGTTCTTCCTCTTTATTTAAAAAAATCTATTTTAAGCATTTTATTGGTTTTATCGATTTTTACAATGCCGCAATATAAACCAACAAAAATACCTCATTTTACAACAATTGTATAGAAAACTTTATTTTCAATTTTTATTTTGATATTCCCTCATCTTCCAAAGTCCAGTCGGTTAGTATTTGACTTTTATTTGACTAAAACTTATTTAAACATTCCTTAATTAAAAGACTTAAATCTTTTTTGTGGTTTATTTACCAAAGTAGCAAAAAATATATTAAAAAAATAAAATAAACAAATGAGCACAAAAAACAAACACAAAAGCACAGCAGGACATTTGGGGAAATTAAAATCTTCAACAAGAAATTTAAAAGAAACTAAAATTTCTACGGTTTTTTTTTTAAATAATCTGTAGATTTCTTTGCTATAAGAAGGACTTCGTGCAAAATAAATCTTATTCAAAATAACACTTGTACAGCTTAATTTTTCCTTAAACTGCAGCATAAAATATTTATTTGTAATACCTTCTTAAACAACCATCATCGCAACCCCATCTAGACCACAATTCGTTTCATTCTATGCAAAAAAATATATATTCAATACTCTCCCGTCTCCTTTAGTGTAAGTATTTTGCCTGTAATTCAATTAGACTTTGGTCTTTGTTCCCGTTCAGTTTTTATTTGTATTTACAATTTCTTTATTTTTGTTAACTCAGCTCTTTAACTCGTCTACTGGAATTTCACTTATTCAATGACATTTTTTATAGTTATGCTACGTTCCATACAAATTGAGTTGTCGTAGACTTGCAAGAATTTTCCCAGTGACAATTATATTGCATTCCAAATGGCAGGCAGTAAAAAAATATATGTTGTATGGGTATTATTATTCCTACACACTTGGGTATTATTATTCCTACACAAATTTGTGTAATATTCTTGTCATGAATACCATTAAAATGAATCAGACAAAAAAATAAGCAAAAGAAAATGTACAAACACTGGATTACCAGCAGTAGAGCAAAGACTGCCAGTAATGAAAATAAGAAGAAAATATTATTTAATTATGTTCTAAAGGAAATTTTCTTATTTACTTTGTTAGAAAAGAAAATAAAAAGAGCAAAGATTAAAGAAGAAATTTCCGAAAATTTTAAACAAAAAACGAAATCTAAACTCAACTGAAATAGGCTATCCTATAAACTAGACTATAGACTAGACTATAGACTAGACTATAGACTAGACTATAGACTAGACTATAGACTAGACTATAGACTAGACTATAGACTAGACTATAGACTAGACTATAGACTAGATATAGACTAGACTATAGACTAGACTAGACTATAGACTAGACTATAGACTAGACTATAGACTAGACTATAGACTAGACTATAGACTAGACTATAGACTAGACTATAGACTAGACTATAGACTAGACTATAGACTAGACTAGACTAGACTAGACTAGATAGACTAGACTATAGACTAGATAGACTAGACTATAGACTAGACTATAGACTAGACTATAGACTAGACTATAGACTAGACTATAGACTAGACTATAGACTAGACTATAGACTAGACTATAGACTAGACTATAGACTAGACTATAGACTAGACTATAGACTAGACTATAGACTAGACTATAGACTAGACTATAGACTAGACTATAGACTAGACTAGATAGACTATAGACTAGACTATAGACTAGACTATAGACTAGACTATAGACTAGACTATAGACTAGACTATAGACTAGACTATAGACTAGACTATAGACTAGACTATAGACTAGACTATAGACTAGACTATAGACTAGACTATAGAGACTATAGACTAGACTATAGACTAGACTATAGACTAGACTATAGACTAGACTATAGACTAGACTATAGACTAGACTATAGACTAGACTATAGACTAGACTATAGACTAGACTATAGACTAGACTATAGACTAGACTATAGACTAGACTATAGACTAGACTATAGACTAGACTATAGACTAGACTATAGACTAGACTATAGACTAGATAGACTAGACTATAGACTAGACTATAGACTAGACTATAGACTAGACTATAGACTAGACTATAGACTAGACTATAGACTAGACTATAGACTAGACTAAAGACTAGACTATAGACTAGACTATAGACTAGACTATAGACCAGACTATAGACTAGACTATAGACTAGACTATAGACTAGACTATAGACTAAACTATAGACTAGACTATAGACTAGACAATAGACCAGACTATAGACTAGACTATAGACTAGACTATAGACTAGACTATAGACTAGACTATAGACTAGACTATAGACTAGACTATAGACTAGACTATAGACTAGACTATAGACTAGACTATAGATTAGATTATAGACTAGACTATAGACTAGACTATAGACTAGACTATAGACTAGACTATAGACTAGACATAGACTAGACTATAGACTAGACTATAGACTAGACTATAGACTAGACTATAGACTAGACTATAGACTAGACTATAGACTAGACTATGGACTAGACTATAGACTAGACTATACACTAGACTATAGACTAGACTATAGACTAGACTATAAACTAGACTATAGACTAGACTATAGACTAGACTATAAACTAGACTATAGACTAGACTTTAGACTAGACTATAAACTAGACTATAGACTGGACTATAGACTAGACTATAGACTAGATTATAGACTAGACTATAGACTAGACTATAGACTAGATTATAGACTAGACTATAGACTAGACTATAGACTAGACTATAGACTAGACTATAGACTAGATTATAGACTAGACTATAGACTAGACTATAGACTAGACTATAGACTAGACTATAGACTAGACTATAGACTAGATAGACTAGACTATAGACTAGACTATAGACTAGACTATAGACTAGACTATAGACTAGACTATAGACTAGACTATAGACTAGACTATAGACTAGACTATAGACTAGACTATAGACTAGACTATAGACTAGACTATAGACTAGACTATAGACTAGACTATAGACTAGACTATAGATAGACTATAGACTAGACTATAGACTAGACTATAGACTAGACTATAGACTAGACTATAGACTAGACTATAGACTAGACTATAGACTAGACTATAGACTAGACTATAGACTAGACTATAGACTAGACTATAGACTAGACTATAGACTAGACTAGACTAGACTAGACTAGACTAGACTATAGACTAGACTATAGACTAGACTATAGACTAGACTATAGACTAGACTATAGACTAGACTATAGACTAGACTATAGACTAGACTATAGACTAGACTATAGACTAGACTATAGACTAGACTAGACTAGACTATAGACTAGACTAGACTATAGACTAGACTATAGACTAGACTATAGACTAGACTATAGACTAGACTATAGACTAGACTATAGACTAGATTATAGACTAGACTATAGACTAGACTATGACTAGACCATAGACTAGACTATAGACTAGACTATAGACTAGACTATAGACTAGACTATAGACTAGACTATAGACTAGACTATAGACTAGACTATAGACTAGACTATAGACTAGACTATAGACTAGACTATAGACTAGACTATAGACTAGACTATAGACTAGACTATAGACTAGACTATAGACTAGACTATAGACTAGACTATAGACTAGACTATAGACTAGACTATAGACTAGACTATAGACTAGACTATAAACTAGACTATAGACTAGACTATAGACTAGACTATAAACTAGACTATAGACTAGACTTTAGACTAGACTATAAACTAGACTATAGACTGGACTATAGACTAGACTATAGACTAGATTATAGACTAGACTATAGACTAGACTATAGACTAGATTATAGACTAGACTATAGACTAGACTATAGACTAGACTATAGACTAGACTATAGACTAGATTATAGACTGACTATAGACTAGACTATAGACTAGACCATAGACTAGACTATAGACTAGACTATAGACTAGACTATAGACTAGACTATAGACTAGACTATAGACTAGACTATAGACTAGACTATAGACTAGACTATAGACTAGACTATAGACTAGACTATAGACTAGACTATAGACTAGACTATAGACTAGACTATAGACTAGATATAGACTAGACTATAGACTAGACTATAGACTAGACTATAGACTAGACTATAGACTAGACTATAGACTAGACTATAGACTAGACTATAGACTAGACTATAGACTAGACTATAGACTAGACTATAGACTAGACTATAGACTAGACTATAGACTAGACTATAGACTAGACTATAGACTAGACTATAGACTAGACTATAGACTAGACTATAGACTAGACTAGACTAGACTAGACTAGACTAGACTAGACTAGACTAGACTAGACTAGACTAGACTAGACTAGACTAGACTAGACTAGACTAGACTAGGCTAGACTATAGACTAGACTATAGACTAGACTATAGACTAGACTATAGACTAGACTATAGACTAGACTATAGACTAGACTATAGACTAGACTATAGACTAGACTATAGACTAGACTATAGACTAGACTATAGACTAGACTAGACTAGACTAGACTATAGACTAGACTAGACTATAGACTAGACTATAGACTAGACTATAGACTAGACTATAGACTAGACTATGACTACACTATAGACTAGACTATAGACTAGACTATATACTAGACTATAGACTAGACTTTAGACTAGACTATAGACCAGACTATAGACTAGACTATAGACTAGACTATAGACTTGACTAGAACAGAACTAGAACAGAACTAGAAACAGAACAAGAACAGAACTAGAACAGAACTAGAACAGAACTAGAACAGAACTAGAACAGAACTAGAACAGAACTAGAACAGAACTAGAACAGAACTAGAACAGAACTAGAACAGACTAGAACAGAACTAGAACAGAACTAAAACAGAACTAGAACAGAACTAGAACAGAACTAGAACAGAACTAGAAACAGAACTAGAACAGAACTAGAACAGAACTAGAACAGAACTAGAACAGAACTAGAACAGAACTAGAACAGAACTAGAACAGAACTAGAACAGAACTAGAACAGAACTAGAACAGAACAGAACTAGAACAGAACTAGAACAGAACTAGAACAGAACTAGAACAGAACTAGAACAGAACTAGAACAGAACTAGAACAGAACTAGAACAGAACTAGAACAGAACTAGAATAGAACTAGAACAGAACTAGTATTAGAATATACTATATACTAGAGTATATACAAGAGTGTAATTGTCCAGTTTATAGACTATAAACTGGACAATTATAGTAGCAGTAGCCTAGATTATAGATTAGACAATTCACTAGAACAAAGAATAGACTATAGAGTAGACAATACACAAAGCTACAGACAAGCAACAGATTACTTTGTAGACTACACTGTAGGTCGCACTATAGACTATTTTTAGTTATTTTTTATTAAGAAACCTTTAGTATTAAAATCCCTACCAAATACAACAATAACCTCATCATTATTAAGTAAAACCTTTCGACAAATCCTTTTACACTCCCTATTCACAACATGTCATAATTTTCATCCCTTTATCCTTGCAAATTCTCAACCACATTCTCTCACTCCTAGCCACGTCACGTATGAGTAATTTTTCAATTATTTCATGAAAATATGACTCATACGTTTAGAGTGACATGAAACGAGAATTGAAAAAAAATGCGTTAAGAAATTCCAACAAAAGAAAAATGTTTCTTATAATTTGCCATCTTTTAGATTTTTAGGCATATTTTTCATGTTTTTAAATATGAATAGTTTACTTAAATAGAAATGTTGTTTTTTTTTTGTCGCCCTCTTCCATGCTTTTTAGCAGGGAGTTGCTAAAGTTGAAAGCTTTTAGAAAATGTTGTTGTTTTCTTATCCTGTATCTTTATGATGACTCCTGGTAGTTGGTAGTATTCAGACGTGTACATGATGTAGTCTGGAATATGTATTTGTCATAAATATTCATTAATCTATTTGCAAAATTAAAAATAAAGAGAAATGGGGGTGAAATAAAGGAAAATAACGTACAACTTGACAGTTTGTTTTATATAAAGAGTATGAGTAAAGTTGGATCAATAATCTAAAATCCAAGCAGATTAGAAAACCCAATAAAACATGTCCTTGAAATCCCTTACCTACGAGAGAGATACAACTCCACCTACAGTTGCACAACTCCCACAAATTAAGCTGTCTATTTTAGGCTCAAGTTAAAAAATTATGCAAATTTTTTACTTTCTACTTTATTTTTTCATTCTATCTTGGCATTAAAACCTTTAGGCCATTTATTCTGTTAACACAACATTTGACTAATGGAACCGGAAGATTTTCTTTACACTTCACCCCCCCTTCCACGAGGAAATGTGTGACAAAAATTTCCATGGAGTAAAGCGTCTTAAGCAAATGACACTTAAATGTAAAAAACAAATGTGCGATGTTCATTCTAACGTCTATAATTATTACAATTTTTCCACTTTTTATTTGTTTTATTGTAATTTCTTTCTTTTTGCCCCCTTTTTGTTGCTTCAAACAATTTATTTTCTTTGTCGCGGAGGTGTGTTGTTAGACATTTGTTGAAAATTATTTAAGTTGTACTTATGTACAGACAAAAAATTTGTTTGTTTTCGCTATTTAAAGGATTCTAAGCTGATGATTGATTACAATTGCAAATGAGTTTAAGAAAGAAACGTGCTAGATGAATTGAAATTACTGCAAGAAAATTAATTCATTAAAGGCAACAGTTTGCTGTGCTAAGAGTTGGAGGAAAGATTGGTTAGAAAAATTAAAAATTACAACGTTTGTAATTAAACATAATGTTTAGCTGGGAACTAAACAGTGCTGGAAAGAAAGCCTGACAAATTATAATTAGAATTGACAACATTAATTTTGAAAAGAGTTTTAGGGAGACGGATTAAATAATATTATCTATTGTATTAAAGATAGCCTTCTGTTCTAGTTCTGTTCTAGTTCTGTTCTAGTCCTGTTCTAGTTCTGTTCTAGTTCTGTTCTAGTTCTGTTCTAGTTCTGTTCTAGTTCTGTTCTAGTTCTGGTTCTAGTTCTGTTCTAGTTCTGTTCTAGTTCTGTCTAGTTCTGTTCTAGTTCTGTTCTAGTTCTGTCTAGTTCTGTTCCAGTTCTGTTCTAGTTCTGTTCTAGTTCTGTTCTAGTTCTGTTCTAGTTCTGTTCTAGTCTAGTTCTGTTCTAGTTCTGTTCTAGTTCTGTTCTAGTTCTAGTTCTGTTCTAGTTCTGTTCTAGTTCTAGTTCTGTTCTAGTTCTGTTCTAGTTCTGTTCTAGTTCTGTTCTAGTTCTGTTCTAGTTCTGTTCTAGTTCTGTTCTAGTTCTGTTCTAGTTCTGTTCTAGTTCTGTTCTAGTTCTGTTCTAGTTCTGTTCTAGTTCTGTTCTAGTTCTGCTCTAGTTCTGTTCTAGTTCTGTTCTAGTTCTGTTCTAGTTCTGTTCTAATTCTTTTCTAATTCTGTTCTAATTCTTTTCTAATTCTGTTCTAATTCTGTTCTAATTCTGTTCTAGTTCTGTTCTAGTTATGTTCTAGTTCTGTTCTAGTTCTGTTCTAGTCCTATTGTATTGTTCTGTTCTAGTTCTTCTAGTTCTGTTCTAGTTCTGTTCTAGTTCTGTTCTAGTTCTGTTCTAGTTCTGTTCTAGTTCTGTTCTAGTTCTGTTCTAGTTCTGTTCTAGTTCTGTTCTAGTTCTGTTCTAGTTCTGTTCTAGTTCTGTTCTAGTTCTGTTCTAGTTTCTGTTCTAGTTCTGTTCTAGTTCTGTTCTAGTTCTGTTCTAGTTTCTGTTCTAGTTCTGTTCTAGTTCTGTTCTAGTTCTGTTCTAGTTCTGTTCTAGTTCTGTTCTAGTTCTGTTCTAGTTCTGTTCTAGTATCTGTTCAGTTCTGTTCTAGTTCTGTTCTAGTTCTGTTCTAGTTCTGTTCTAGTTCTGTTCTAGTTCTGTTCTAGTTCTGTTCTAAGTTCTGGTTCGTTAGTTCTGTTCTAGTTCTGTTTCTAGTTCTGTTCTGTTCAGGTCTTCTAGTTCTGTTCTAGTTCTGTTCTAGTTCTGTTTCTAGTTCTGTTCTAGATTCTGTTCTAGTATCTGTTCTAGTTCTGTTCTAGTTCTGTTCTAGTTCTGTTCTAGTTCTGTTCTAGTCTTTTGTTCTAGTTCTGTTCTAGTTCTGTTCTATTCTGTTCTGTTCTAGTTCTGTTCTAGTTCTGTTCTAGTTCTGTTCTAGTTCTGTTCTAGTTCTGTTCTAGTTCTGTTCTAGTTCTGTTCTAGTTCTGTTCCTAGGTCCTGTTCAGTTCTGTTCTAGTTCAGTTCTAGTTCTGTTCTAATTCTGTTCTAGTTCTGTTCTAGTTCTGTTCTAGTTCTGTTCTAGTTTCTGTTCTAGTTCTGTTCTAATTCTTTTCTAATTCTGTTCTAATTCTGTTCTAATTCTGTTCTAGTTCCGTTCTAGTTCTATTCTAGTTCGGTTCTAGTTCTGTTCTAGTGCTGTTCATCATATTTCAGTCTATAGTCTGGAAGATAGTCTCTCCTAAAATCGGAACTAAAGTAAAATTTTTGTAATATATATATTTTTTCTTTTAAATCTTTGCACTTCATTTACTTTCAACAAGTTTATTAAAATGCATTTACAAAAAAAAACAAAATTAATGTTCATAAAATTATTCATATTCAAAATGAGATTTCCAGTAAATAAAATGCAAAAAAAAAATTTCTTCTAATTGAAAATCATGCAATTCATCATGTTTTTCTTTATGCCAGCCTAAAAGTGGGCAACAAAAAATAAGAAGAATATAATTACAGTTTATTTACTTACTTGCTGAATTAAAAAATACAAAAAAATATAAAGAAGTATAAGAAAATTCTAGGGGGGAAATTACAATTACAAAGAACATCTAAAAAAAAACTTTAATAAAGTCTTAAGAAAACTATACAAAATACTAACATTGTGTTAAACAATAAAAACCAGAAGTCATATTTAATAACATTAGCTGCGCAGTAATTTATCAAAGTCAATTAAATGTATAGAAAAATGTTAGAAAAATTTATAATAAAAATTTTCAAAAGAAAAACCAAGGAAATCAAACAAAAGAAATTTAACTAAATTAAAGTGTAAAGCATAACTTAAGGAGCAGGAGAAATTTCAATATATTTGTATGTATTTAAGGGGGAGAGCTTTTTTTTGGCAAATTGTTTTAGTCAGCAGTTAAATAATTGCTTCTATTTCCCTATATGGCATTAATATGCAATAAATTATAGACATTTGTCTTTAGAACCAAAAAAAAACTTGTTTAAATATTGTTATTTAAGCTTGAAATTGTTTTAAACAAAGTCATAAATTTTGAGCTTAATTGTGATATATAATATATTTCCAATACTTCTTAATGTTTACATTCTAAAGCCTACTTTAGGGCTTATTAGTATCAAATTTATAAAAGTATACTTTGGTTAGCATAAATTAAATTACAGAACATTCATAACGATTATGCAGAATTTGAAATGAAATTTAATATTTTAAAAACATTTAAAATATTTTCAAATATATCCATTTCATTTTTATGGAAACATTTTTGTGACCCAGTCAAGTCATATGTTATAAATGTCAATTTAAAATGTTCGTTTTTATAGGACTAACAATTTGTTATATAATTTTTTTTATTTCAAATAAAACTGTTTTTATTATGTTCATGTAGTATTGTTGTGTAGCAGTTTTACTGTTATAATTGCAATTAAAAACAACTAACGGCCATAACATTAAACCAAAGTTAACAGGCATGCAATTTTTCTTCATATATTTTTTTATATTTTGAATGGTAGTTATAGTTTTTATGCAATATTCTATGAATTGTACACGAAAACCTCACACACAGATATCAGTAGTTGAGTCTGTTGTAAAAAAAAAATGGAGAAATAACCATAGCATATGCCGAGGCTGGTTAAATAACATGATCGTAGTAGAATGTTTGAACATGTAGGACAAAAACAAATAACGGAAGTTAAAGAAATAAATAATATGTAGAAAATATTCAAAATAAGTTTTACAATAAAAATCTCAGTTTTGTTGACTGTTAAATGACATGGCAATAAACAGGAAAGAATTAAATGCAGAAAAATAGGGAAACAAATTACAGACAAAAAATTTAACTGATAAATCTTGAACAGAACTAGAACAGAACTAGAACAGAACTAGAACAAACTAGAACAGAACTAGAACAGAACTAGAACAGAACTAGAACAGAACTAGAACAGAACTAGAACTAGAACTAGAACAGAACTAGAACAAACTAGAACAGAACTAGAACAGAACTAGAACAGAACTAGAACAGAACTAGAACAGAACTAGAACAGAACTAACAGAACTAGAACAGAACTAGAACAGAACTAGAACAGAACTAGAACAGAACTAGAACAAACTAGAACAGAACTAGAACAGAACTAGAACAGAACTAGAACAGAACTAGAACAGAACTAGAACAGAACTAGAACAGAACTAGAACAGAACTAGAACAGAACTAGAACAGAACTAGAACAGAACTAGAACAGACTAGAACAAACTAGAACAGAACTAGAACAGAACTAGAACAGAACTAGAACAGAACTAGAACAGAACTAGAACATAACTAGAACAGAACTAAACAGAACTAGAACAGAACTAGAACAGAACTAGAACAGAACTAAACAGAACTAGAACTAGAACAAACTAGAACAGAACTAGAACAAACTAGAACAGAACTAGAACAGAACTATAACAGAACTAGAACAGAACTAGAACAGAACTAGAACAGAAAAACTAGAACAGAACTAGAACAGAACTAGAACAGAACTAGAACAAACTAGAACAGAACTAGAACTAGAACAGAACTAGAACAGAACTAGAACAGAACTAGAACAGAACTAGAACAAACTAGAACAGAACTAGAACAGAACTAGAACAGAACTAGAACAGAACTAGAACAGAACTAGAACAGAACTAGAGAACTAGAACAGAACTAGAACAGAACTAGAACAGAACTAGAACAGAACTAGAACAGAACTAGAACGAACTAGAACAGAACTAGAACAAACTAGAACAGAACTAGAACAGAACTAGAACAGAACTAGAACAGAACTAGAAAAGAACTAGAACAAACTAGAACAGAACTAGAACAGAACTAGAACAGAAACTAGAACAGAACTAGAACAGAACTAAACAGAACTAGAACAGAACTAGAACAGAACTAGAACAGAACAGAACTAGAACTAGAACAGAACTAGAACAGAACTAGAACAGAACTAAACAGAACTAGAACAGAACTAGAACAGAACTAGAACAAACTAGAACAGAACTAGAACAGAACTAGAACAGAACTAGAACAGAACTAGAACAGAACTAGAACAGAACTAGAACAGAACTAGAACAGAACTAGAACAGAACTAAAAAACTAGAACAGAACTAGAACAGAACTAGAACAGAACTAGAACAGAACTAGAACAGAACTAGAACAGAACTAGAACAGAACTAGAACAGAACTAGAACAGAACTAGAACAGAACTAGAACAAACTAGAACAGAACTAGAACAGAACTAGAACAGAACTAGAACAGACTAAAGAACTAGAACAGAACTAGAACAGAACTAGAACAGAACTAGAACAGAACTAGAACAGAACTAGAAAACTAGAACAGAACTAGAACAGAACTAGAACAGAACTAGAACAGAACTAGAACAGAACTAGAACAGAACAGAACAGAACTAACAGAACTAGAACTAGAACAGACTAGAACAGAACTAGAACAGAACTAGAACAGAACTAGAACAGAACTAGAACAGAACAGAACTAGAACAGAACTAGAACAGAACTAGAATAGAACTAGAACAGAACTAGAAATTGTTTATAGCTTTGTCTAAAGTATAATCTAGTTTTAATTCAGCCTGTAGTCCAGTTTTTAGTCTTGTTTGTAGTCTAGCTTGCAGTCTAATTTCTAATTTAGTATAGTCTTTTCATGCTTAACAATTACCTTAAATATATTTAAATTTAAAATATTAAAAAAAATAACAAATTTATCCTTTATTAGATCACCTTCGTGTTTATTGCTGTAATTGCGAAAAAATACCTTAGAATTTTTAATTAGTTTTTACCCTGTACTTTTTCTTGTTCTTTCTTAAAATATAAATGCATTTAATGGTCTACAAATCTCCTTGGCTTTAACCTAAAAATACAAAAACAAATTCCCGTCACAAAAACATACAAATTAAGTTTCATTTATGTGCAAAGTACAAATAAAAAGTTAATTTTTTCTATAAAGCTTTTGTTTTAAAACAAAAGCAATTAATGATTTTTATACTCTCACATATAGCAGTACTTATTCTATGCTATTCTCTCTTAAACAGACAGTTTTTACAGCAACAGTTACAACTTTGGCAGAAAAAACAACAAATATGTTGTTAAAATTAATAGAGCATAAAAACAGCAGAATTTAATTTTATCTAATAGATTTGTTTTAAAAAACGTAATAAAATAATTAAAACAGCATAAAGTATAAATAAAAATTAAAAGAAATTGCAGGAATGGAAACACTCTTACACACGAACATACATTATTTAAAGAGAACAACTTGTTGTCTAATAAAGTGCAATGATACGTATGAGTGATATTTAATTGAATTGCAAATTAAGTATACGTAGCGGTAAGCAGTAAATATTAAAGTGAGTTTAGAAGAAGAGAATTTAATTAAACTAAAGAAGATATAACAGATTACTAACCTTTTTTAGCTTTATAGTTGAAATTAAATTGTTTCTACTAAAAGTTGCCAACAATCTGGTTTAAGATTTAATTTAATATTTATTAAAAAAATTTTAATAACAAGCAATTAAATCATTCACAACTTTCTTTATTTTCATGTTTATACTATTTTTCACTAAACACAATTGCAAAAGGGGAGAACAAAATATACACAATTTAGAAAATATTATATTAAACTTAAAACGGAATGAACTTCCTGTTATAAAGTTAAATAAAAAAAAACCCCAAAACTACAAATTAAATAGAATAGATAAATATCAGGAATAAATAAATCACAAAACATTCCCCAAAAACAAACATTATTGGCTAAAATCTAATATTTGCTGAAACGAACAAAAGCCAAACTAATTATAAGAAACAGAACTAGAACTGAACTAGAACTGAACTAGAACTGAACTGAACTAGAACTGAACTAGAACTGAACTAGAACTGAACTAGAACTGAACTAGAACTGAACTAGAACTGAACTAGAACTGAACTAGAACTGAACTAGAACTGAACTAGAACTGAACTAGAACTGAACTAGAACTGTACTAGAACTGAACTAAAACTGAACTAGAACTGAACTAGAACTGAACTAGAACTGAACTAGAACTGAACTAGAACAGAACTAGAACTGAACTAGAACTGAACTAGAACTGAACTAGAACTGAACTAGAACTGAACTAGAACTGAACTAGAACTGAACTAGAACTGAACTAGAACTGAACTAACTGAACTAGAACTGAACTAGAACTGAACTAGAACTGAACTAGAACAGAACTAGAACTGAACTAGAACTGAACTAGAACTGAACTAGAACTGAACTAGAACAGAACTAGAACTGAACTAGAACTGAACTAGAACTGAACTAGAACTGAACTAGAACTGAACTAGAACTGAACTAGAACTGAACTAGAACTGAACTAGAACTGAACTAGAACTGAACTAGAACTGAACTAGAACTGAACTAGAACTGAACTAGAACTGAACTAGAACTGAACTAGAACTGAACTAGAACTGAACTAGAACTGAACTAGAACTGAACTAGAACTGAACTAGAACTGAACTAGAACTGAACTAGAACTGAACTAGAACTGAACTAGAACTGAACTAGAACTGAACTAGAAACTGAACTAGAACTGAACTAGAACTGAACTAGAACTGAACTAGAACTGAACTAGAACTAGAACTGAACTAGAACTGAACTAGAACTGAACTAGAACTGAACTAGAACTGAACTAGAACTGACTAGACTGAACTAGAACTGAACTAGAACTGAACTAGAACTGAACTAGAACTGAACTAGAACTGAACTAGAACTGAACTAGAACTGAACTAGAACTGAACTAGAACTGAACTAGAACTGAACTAGAACTGAACTAGAACTGAACTAGAACTGAACTAGAACTGAACTAGAACTGAACTAGAACTGAACTAGAACTGAACTAAAACTGAACTAAACTGAACTAGAACTGAACTAGAACTGAACTAGAACTGAACTGAACTGAACTAGAACTGAACTAGAACTGAACTAGAACTGAACTAGAACTGAACTAGAACTGAACTAGAACTGAACTAGAACTGAACTAGAACTGAACTAGAACTGAACTAGAACTGAACTAGAACTGAACTAGAACTGAACTAGAACTGAACTAGAACTGAACTAGAACTGAACTAGACTGAACTAGAACTGAACTAGAACTGAACTAGAACTGAACTAGAACTGAACTAGAACTGAACTAGAACTGAACTAGAACTGAACTAGAACTGAACTAGAACTGAACTAGAACTGAACTAGAACTGAACTAGAACTGAACTAGAACTGAACTAGAACTGAACTAGAACTGAACTAGAACTGAACTGAACTGAACTAGAACTGAACTAGAACTGAACTAGAATGAACTAGAACTGAACTAGAACTGAACTAGAACTGAACTAGAACTGAACTAGAACTGAACTAGAACTGAACTAGAACTGAACTAGAACTGAACTAGAACTGAACTAGAACTGAACTAGAACTGAACTAGAACTGAACTAGAACTGAACTAGAACTGAACTAGAACTGAACTAGAACTGAACTGAACTGAACTAGAACTGAACTAGAACTGAACTAGAACTGAACTAGAACTGAACTAGAACTGAACTAGAACTGAACTAGAACTGAACTAGAACTGAACTAGAACTGAACTAGAACTGAACTAGAACTGAACTAGAACTGAACTAGAACTGAACTAGAACTGAACTAGAACTGAACTAGAACTGAACTAGAACTGAACTAGAACTGAACTAGAACTGAACTAGACTGAACTAGAACTGAACTAGAACTGAACTAGAACTGAACTAGAACTGAACTAGAACTGAACTAGAACTGAACTAGAACTGAACTAGAACTGAACTAGAACTGAACTAGAACTGAACTAGAACTGAACTAGAACTAAACTAGAACTGAACTGAACTAGAACTGAACTAGAACTGAACTAGAACTGAACTAGAACTGAACTAGAACTGAACTAGAACTGAACTAGAACTGAACTAGAACTGAACTAGAACTGAACTAGAACTGAACTAGAACTGAACTAGAACTGAACTAGAACTGAACTAGAACTGAACTAGAACTGAACTAGAACTGAACTAGAACTGAACTAGAACTGAACTAGAACTGAACTAGAACTGAACTAGAACTGAACTAGAACTGAACTAGAACTGAACTAGAACTGAACTAGAACTAGAACTGAACTAGAAATGAACTAGAACTGAACTAGAACTGAACTAGAACTGAACTAGAACTGAACTAGAACTGAACTAGAACTGAACTAGAATTGAACTAGAACTGAACTAGACTGAACTAGACTAGACTAGAATACAGGCTATAGACTAGACTATAAACTAGACTATATAGAGACTTTAAACTAGACTGTAGACTAGACTATAGTCTATACTATAGACTATACTAAAGACTAGACTATTGACTAGACTATAGACTAGACTGTAGGCTAGATCATAGACTGGACTATTGACTAGGCTATGGTCCAGACTAGAAAAATCCAGTCTAATTACAAAACTATAGTTCAGACTAGAGAATAGGCTTTAGTCCAGACTTTTTTTTCACAGTATTAATATAACAATTTTTCACTTGATATTTAAATTTATCTCCAATATTTTCTTATTTCTTTTATTAATATAATAAAATAATAATTAATTTCTTTTCCTATAGAAAATTAATTATCCCGAAAAATTTTGCCCCATATGGTTTTTACCCAAAACATCCGCCCTTTCTTTTAGCTAAATCATCATCATATGGTTTATTAAATATTATTCCCCAAAGTTATTACAGCAATAACAAAATCATCAGGATAATTAAGAAAAAATTTCTAAACCTAAACTAATTCTATTACCTTTTTCGCTCGCACTCCACCAAAAAACAGAAAAGGAAAAAATCACTTATAAAAACCCCAAAAAAAAAACCACCAGTCACCATATCATTGTTTAACATTTCATATATTTCCTGATGAAAACCTCACACACAAAAAAATATACTTTCTGTGATTTAAATACATACAATATACCATTGTCTGTTTTATGAAAGAATCAAAAGGAACACACAAATCTTTATACAAAAAAACAGCTGGCTTTGATGGAAACCAGCATGTTGGATTTTATTTAAAGCTGCTGGAATGTTTATGATTAAACTATAAATTAAATGGTAGAAATAAAAAATAAAACATACATGATGTTAGTGAGAGCAGAAAGATGTGAAGACCCCTTTAAGTATGCAACATTTTAATGAATGGCACACAACGCCTGATGTGTTAGAGACAACTAGAAAGAATCAGGTTTCTGTGATAAAAAAGCAGTTGTTTTTTGCAGTTTGTGACAACTTAATATGATTTATAGTATAAAGATTATTTATACTTTGTTTTAAGTTGGTGCATAGTGGTCTCTTGATGGACTTCCCAATTTTTTTTTTTTTTTATATATATACCTATGTTTCAAAGGAAAATTAACAATCTGTTTAAGCAGTAACAATTTTGTCAATCAGTTTTATAATTGTTTTGAAAACACCCTCACCTCTAGCTATGACTATTGTTTAATAGCAGACGTATGAGTATTTTTCAAGTTCAGTTGCAATTGATTAACTCATACGTATGAGGTTTTGAACTGAACAATTTTTTATTTATATAGTAAACGTTTAATATAAAAATTTGTTTCTTTATTTCAGAAACCCTCACCACTCTATGATAACAATCATTATCATAGGAATGTTTACGCTGCAATTCCTGCGGTTTGAATTTGACTGGACGAAATCATAAAACGGGCCAGGAGATTCAAAGTAAGTACAAACTAGAACCACGAGAACAGAACTAACAGAACTTGGAAAGAACTAGAACAGAACTAGAACAGAACTAAACAGAACTAGAACAGAACTAGAACAGAACTAGAACAGAACTAGAACAGAACTAGAACAGAACTAGAACAGAACTAGAACAGAACTAGAACAGAACTAGAACAGGAACTAGAACAGAACTAGAACAGAACTAGAACAGAACTAGAACAGAACTAGAACAGAACTAGAACAGAACTAGAACAGAACTAGAACAGAACTAGAACAGAACTAGAACAGAACTAGAACAGAACTAGAACAGAACTAGACAGAACTAGAACAGAACTAGAACAGAACTAGAACAGAACTAGAACAGAACTAGAACAGAACTAGAACAGAACTAGAACAGAACTAGAACAGAACTAGAACAGAACTAGAACAGAACTAGAACAGAACTAGAACAGAACTAGAACAGAACTAGAACAGAACTAGAACAGAACTAGAACAGAACTAGAACAGAACTAGAACAGAACTAGAACAGAACTAGAACAGAACTAGAACAGAACTAGAACAGAACTAGAACAGAACTAGAACAGAACTATAACAGAACTAGAACAGACTAAAACAGAAAACTAAATTATTATTTCTATATTTTTCCATTCCAGAACCAAATTCTTGCGACCTGCATTTTGCAGACGTTGCCCTAATGGAGTGCTCCGATTTTATGCAACAGCTGAGAAGCTTTAAACCCCAATCATTAGGTTGTGCTGTTGCCCGTCGTAAAAGCTCTACAACATTAATATTTCCACTGCCACCACAGGCATGTTCAGGTAAGCAAAAAAAAAATACCCTACAAAAAATTTACATGTAAACCATAACCCTGTTGCAACAAACACGTTTTAAACCTCTGACATACATTTTAAGATCACAAAAAAACACAAGAAATATAATAAGGGAAATTTTTCACAAAAATAAATTAAAAGGTTAAATGAAATAAAAAATATTAAAAAAGAATACTCAAACAACAGCGTAACTAAAGATGGTCTAGTTACAAAAAGAAATTTGAAGCGTTTATTACTGTATGGGGGTCCACAAAGGATGTCAGTAAAATAATTATAATTTAAATTACTAAAAATATACACTTACAAAGTCACTTATAAATTTTTTCATAACATTACTCTAACGCTAAGCTAAATGTGTTTTACAAAGTATCACATTTCAAGGATAATTTACTAAGTAAACAAATTCATATACAGGGACAGAACGACCGACAGACAGACAATCAGATAGATAAAGTTTTTCACTTAAGAACACCGACCAGCTAAAAAATATTAACATACTGAGAAAAAACACACACACATAGCAATAGTTAAACTACTACTCTAACATTATATATATAAAATACTCGGTCTTTATATTATCCTTGTGTATGTGACTAGTTGATTTTGTGTGTCAAAGGGACTTTCTCTGCATAAAACTTAAATAAATAGTAAGAGTTCTGGGTACGTGTTTCTTTGTGTCTTAGATAATTAAAGCCATATGGAATTATTATCATAATCATCATTACGTTATGGATAATAAAAAATATTATAATGTTGACAACGAATAATGATTATTTACTTAAAATTATAGGATAAAGGATATTTAATACAAATGGCGAATGTTGGGAATGTTAAAGGAATGTGAGTGTTATAATGAAAAGAAATTTGAACTAGATTTTATTATGATGGAAAGAATTTTTATTATGTTAAGGGTTTAAATTTAGAAAATCTAATTAAAATGAAATAATTAATAACACTCATACGTCCAGGGGGATATATATATTTATGTTCAATATTTAATTAGATAATACTCATACGTTATGGAGAAAAAACAAATATTTTATTACTGTTTTATTGCAATTACAAAACTCTGTCCTAGTTCTGTTCTAGTTTGTTCTAGTTCTGTTCTAGTTCTGTTCTAGTTCTGTTCTAGTTCTGTTCTAGTTCTGTTCTAGTTCTGTTCTAGTTCTGTTCTAGTTCTGTTCTAGTTCTGTTCTAGTTCTGTTCTAGTTCTGTTCTAGTTCTGTTCTAGTTCTGTTCTAGTTCTGTTCTAGTTCTGTTCTAGTTCTGTTCTAGTTCTGTTCTAGTTCTGTTCTAGTTCTGTTCTAGTTCCGTTCTAGTTCTGTTCTAGTTCTGTTCTAGTTCTGTTCTAGTTCTGTTCTAGTTCTGTTCTAGTTCTGTTCTAGTTCTGTTCTAGTTCTGTTCTAGTTCTGTTCTAGTTCTGTTCTAGTTCTGTTCTAGTTCTGTCTAGTTCTGTTCTAGTTCTGTTCTAGTTCTGTTCTAGTTCTGTTCTAGTTCTAGTTCTGTTCTAGTTCTGTTCTAGTTCTGTTCTAGTTCTGTTCTAGTTCTGTTCTAGTTCTATTCTAGTTCTGTTCTAGTTCTGTTCTAGTTCTGTTCTAGTTCTGTTCTAGTTCTGTTCTAGTTCTGTTCTAGTTCTGTTCTAGTTCTGTTCTAGTTCTGTTCTAGTTCTGTTCTAGTTCTGTTCTAGTTCTGTTCTAGTTCTGTTCTAGTTCTGTTCTAGTTCTGTTCTAGTTTCTAGTTCTGTTCTAGTTCTGTTCTAGTTCTGTTCTAGTCCTGTTCTAGTTCTGTTCTAGTTCTGTTCTAGTTCTGTTCTAGTTCTGTTCTAGTTCTGTTCTAGTTCTGTTCTAGTTCTGTTCTAGTTCTGTTCTAGTTCTGTTCTAGTTCTGCTTTTAAACATAAGTCAAATCCTAATGTATTCGAAATATATTGTCCCATAAAATAGTTAAATTTTGTCACGTTATTTTGCTAAACTTTATCACTCCAATCCTCCCGCCCTTGCCTTGGCTTTTGCAAAATATCCCCTTTGTAAAATCTTTGGAATTTTCATTTTGTTTTATAGCTTTATATCATAAATAAATGGTCGTGTCATTATTTCTTTAACATTTTATTATCTTATTGTCATAAGTTTTGCCCGGTATTGTAATTATTGAGCATTGTTTTATTTCAATTTATGTTATTTGTTAGATTTTTAGCACTTTTTGAGGGCGAAAATGAAGAAGAAACAATTGCTTTTTTATACTTTTTGCAAAACGTGTTTAACATGTTTGATGCCAGCAGCTAGTAGACAGAATAAGTGTTTGGTACCTGTTTCATCATATTTATTAAACGAAAACAATATTGTTTTATGTGTTTTTCTTTGGAATTTAATTTCTTTTTTTGTTTTATTTTAGGGTGGGATTGAAAGTGCAAATCTTTTTTTCATGTTTGAAAAAAGCAGTTTCTTTTGTGCTATATTAATCCAAGGGATTTGTTGTAAAATATTTATAAGACTCTAGAACGTATGATTAATATTATTTAAGAATTTCTTAAATTTAATAGAATTTGTTAGGAACTTCCAAGAAAATGTTTGACTATGACTACAATAAGAGTTGGTTTGATTTTTTTAATAAATTTGAGAAATTATATTAGAGAACATTTGAACGTATGATTAATATTTATTAAAGTTTGAAGGTAATTAATAATAATCATACGTCTAGTGGTACCATAAATAGAAATCTTTAAAACAACTGACTAAAACAAAATTTACTGTATAATTTCCCACAGTATACCCAGTACATTATTTGAACCTTGCTATATATTTAAACTTCCTTTAATTATATTAAACTTTTCCTTTATAAAAACTTTAATGACACCCTCTCCATCAAATGACCCTAAATTCATCACCAAACTTTTCCTCAATATTAGTAGTACGATTGATTGTTTGAGTTTGGAGTGGTTTCTTTCCTGTCCCTTCTATTCTATTTGCTGTTCCCTTGTTAAATGTCTAAAAATTCAATTGTCAAATTGTAATTTTTGTGTGTTGTCGCTTTCCCCCCAAAACGAAATCGACAAAACACGCACTCATTCATTCAAATCCCAACCCTCTTTTTCCGTCTCCTCTGAAACGGGACATACTCTCAATTTACTAATTGATTTACTATGACATGAAATGTAGAAGTTTGTTGGAGTTGGCAGGGTTAGAACAAAAAAAAAATAATAAAAAGAACATAGATGTTAGAAATGATTGAATTATATTTGGTTGAATGAAATATGATTCAAACACAAAAAAGAGTAAGAAGAAGACATAAAGAAATCACTTGTTTATGTGTCGTGTGGGATTTGAACATGACTAAACAATGTTATTTTAAAAAAGCACAAATTAGATAACAAAATTTTTGGGGGTAAAATTGTTTATACTTCAGTTTGAAAAAAAAATAATCAAATTTCCTTTGAAACTTTCATCATATTGTTTTCAAATCACTTTTTTTAATATTCAGTTTTTCTTAATTTTAAATAAGTGAAGAAATTTTACAAAAAATTCTTTAGTTTCTAAGAAATTAAAGAAAATTGTAATTAATATCAATCATACGCTCTAGTAGCTAAAACTAGTTTTTTTATTATTATTTCTATTATCTCTACAGTTTGTTAAAACCATCATTAAAATATTGATTTTTTGTTTAAATTATGGTATAAAGATTAAGTAAATAAATTCCTTATATAAATATCTTTTTCATTTTACTATATATAGTTTACTGTTTTAATTGCTTTCTATTATAATACAATTTCATATTCATAAACAAATCGCCTATAACAATAAAGATTACTTAAAATTCAATTATAGTTTCCTTAATAATTTCTTAAACAATTTTGGATATATAACTAAAATCTTCATGTAATCAATTTTTTATATTTTTAAATAATTTAAAATTCTGTGTAAAAAAACTACGACATCCTTTTAGTATTTATAAATCTTTATTATTCTCTTATATATGTATTTGTTTAGCAATTAGTTAGAGAAAATAAAACTATAAATACAAAAATCTATTATTGATATAAATTTGAAAAGAACTGTGACTGTTTGGCTGCTATATAGTAACCAATAGTACAACTGAAAAATTTACTTGTAAAAGGAATAAATACAATGCAGACCTTGCTTAAACCACTACATTATTCGAACACGTATGTATGTACTTGTGAATAAATAACAAAAGAGTAACATGTGTATGTACATAATGTTGTTACACATGTAACAGATAAATAACAAAAACAACAATAACATCAATAACATGTTCGATTGTATACAAGTTTCCATGATTACATAGTTTTTACACCAAACTGGAGGTGAACTAAAACTAACTAGAATGGAACAGAGCTGGAACAGAACTAGCACAGAGCTGGAAAACTAGAACAGAACTAAACAGAACTAGAACAGAACTAGAACAGAACTAGAACAGAACTAGAACAGAACTAGAACAGAACTAGAACAGAACTAGAAAGAACTAGAACAGAACTAGAACAGAACTAGAACAGAAACTAGAACAGAACTAGAACAGAACTAGAACAGAACTAGAACAGAACTAGAACAGAACAGAACTAGAACAGAAACTAGAACAGAACTAGAACAGAACTAGAACAGAACAGAACTAGAAGAACAGAACTAGAAAGAACTAGAACAGAACTAGAACAGAACAGAACTAGAACAGAACTAGAACAGAACTAGAACAGAACTAGAACAGAACTAGAGAACAGAACTAGAACAGAACTAGAACAGAACTAGAAGAAACTAGAACAGAACTAGAACAGAACTAGAACAGAACTAGAACAGAACTAGAACAGAACTAGAACAGAACTAGAACAGAACTAGAACAGAACTAGAACAGAACTAGAACAGAACTAGAACAAAACTAGAACAGAACTAGAACAGAACTAGAACAGAACTAGAACAGAACTAGAACAGAACTAGACAGAACTAGAACAGAACTAGCCAGAACTAGAACAGAACTAGAACAGAACTAGAACAGAACTAGAACAGAACTAGAACAGAACTAGAACAGAACTAGAACAGAACTAGAACAGAACAAACTAGAACAGAACTAGAACAGAACTAGAACAGAACTAGAACAGAACTAGACAGAACTAGAACAGAACTAGAACAGAACTAGAACAGAACTAGAACAGAACTAGAACTAGAACAGAACTAGAACAGAACTAGAACAAACTAGAACAGAACTAGAACAGAACTAGAACAGAACTAGAACAGAACTAGAACAGAACTAGAACAGAACTAGAACAGAACTAGAACAGAACTAGAACAGAACTAGAACAGAACTAGAACAGAACTAGAAACAGAACTAGAACAGAACTAGAACAGAACTAGAACAGAACTAGAACAGAACTAGAAGAACTAGACAGAACTAGAACAGAACTAGAACAGAACTAGAACAGAACTAGAACAGAACTAGAACGAACTAGAACAGAACTAGAAACAGAACTAGAAAGAACTAGAACAGAACTAGAACAGAACTAGAACAGAACTAGAACAGAACTAAACAGAACTAGAACAGACTAGAACAGAACTAGAACAGAACTAGAACAGAACTAGAACAGAACTAGAACAGAACTAGAACAGAACTAGAACAGAACTAGAACAGAACTAGAAACAGAACTAGAACAGAACTAGAACAGAACTAGAACAGAACTAGAACAGAACTAGAACAGAACTAGAACAGAAACTAGAACAGAACTAGAACAGAACTAGAACAGAACTAGAACAGAACTAGAACAGAACTAGAACAGAACTAGAACAGAACTAGAACAGAACTAGAACAGAACAGAACTAGAACAGAACTAGAACAGAACAGAACTAGAACAGAACTAGAACAGAACTAGAACAGAACTAGAACAGAACTAGAAAAAACAGAACGAACAGAACTAGAACAGAACTAGAACAGAACTAGAACAGAACTAGAACAGAACTAGAACAGAACTAGAACAGAACTAGAACAGAACTAGAACAGAACTAGAACAGAACTAGAACAGAACTAGAACAGAACTAGAACAGAACTAGAACAGAAACTAGAACAGAACTAGAACAGAACTAGAACAGAACTAGAACAGAACTAGAACAGAACTAGAACAGAACTAGAACAGAACTAGAACAGAACAGAACAGAACTAGAACAGAACTAGAACAGAACTAGAACAGAACTAGAACAGAACTAGAACAGAACTAGAACAGAACTAGAACAGAACTAGAACAGAACTAGAACAGAACTAGAACAGAACTAGAACAGAACTAGAACAGAACTAGAACAGAACTAGAACAGAACTAGAACAGAACTAGAACAGAACTAGAACAGAACTAGAACAGAACTAGAACAGAACTAGAACAGAACTAGAACAGAACTAGAACAGAACTAGAACAGAACTAGAACAGAACTAGAACAGAACTAGAACAGAACTAGAACAGAACTAGAACAGAACTAGAACAGAACTAGAACAGAACTAGAACAGAACTAGAACAGAACTAGAACAGAACTAGACAAACTAGAAACAGAACTAGAACAGAACTAGAACAGAACTAGAACAGAACTAGAACAGAAGTAGAACAGAACTAGAACAGAACAGAACTAGAACTAGAACAGAACTAGAACAGAACTAGAACAGAACTAGAACAGAACTAGAACAGAACTAGAACAGAACTAGAAACAGAACTAGAACAGAACTAGAACAGAACTAGAACAGAACTAGAACAGAACTAGAACAGAACTAGAACAGAACTAGACAGAACTAGAACAGAACTAGAACAGAACTAGAACAGAACTAGAACAGAACTAGAACAGAAATAGAACAGAACTAGAACAGAACTAGAACAGAACTAGAACAGAACTAGAACAGAACTAGAACAGAACTAGAACAGAACTAGAACAGAACTAGAACAGAACTAGAACAGAACTAGAACAGAACTAGAACAGAACTAGAACAGAACTAGAACAGAACTAGAATAGAACTAGAACAGAACTAGAACAGAACTAGAACAGAACTAGAACAGAAGTAGAACAGAACTAGAACAGAACTAGAACAGAACTAGAACAGAACTAGAACAGAACTAGAACAGAACTAGAACAGAACTAGAACAGAACTAGAACAGAACTAGAACAGAACTAGAACAGAACTAGAACAGAACTAGAACAGAACTAGAACAGAACTAGAACAGAACTAGAACAGAACTAGAACAGAACTAGAACAGAACTAGAACAGAACTAGAACAGAACTAGAACAGAACTAGAACAGAACTAGAACAGAAACTAGAACAGAACTAGAACAGAACTAAACAGAACTAGAACAGAACTAGAACAGAACTAGAACAGAACTAGAACAGAACTAGAACAGAACTAGAACAGAACTAGAACAGAACTAGAACAGAACTAGAACAGAACTAGAACAGAACTAGAACAGAACTAGAACAGAACTAGAACAGAACTAGAACAGAACTAGAACAGAACTAGAACAGAACTAGAACAGAACTAGAACAGAACTAGAAAAGAACTAGAACAGAATCAGAACAGAACTAGAACAGAACTAGAAAAGAACTAGAACAGAATCAGAACAGAACTAGATTAGTTTGAAAATAAAATTTTCAATATCATTTTTATCAGAAGAAATTAGAGCCTGTTGTCCTCCCTTTTATTTCATTTTACATATTGTTAATCACATTTTGAAAACAATTTCTAATATCCAAAACTTTTCCTCTTTCTACTTCTGAAAATGATCCCAAAAAAGTTTTTTTATTAAATCAGCTGAGAAAAAAGTATGTAACAAATCTTTATTGCATATTTCCTTTTTAGCAAAATATTTTAACAAGAATTTTTAATATTTGTAGTAAGGCTACTTTTTTCATTTCTCATTTTTCTATTGGTTTCTGTAGTCTAAACAAATCAATCACTATTGAAACGAAAGATGATGCTTTTTTTTTTGTAACATACAAGGCCTGAGGTTATGAAAATTTGTTTTCAAAATTTTTTGAGTAAAAAAGACTATAAAAGAAACAAAAAAAAAAGAACAGAAGCGATAAAAATCTCATGAAAATGTCATATAAATATGTACATTTTTGGTATGTGAAATATATAAGCATTATTGCTTTTTCCTAACACATACTCCAAAGCCAAAGCCAAGAGATAGCAAAAAATTGCTATATTAAGGCAACTATGGTCAAACACTTACCACAACAACTAATACAAGTGCTACTGCTAGTGCTACTAATAATAAGGGCAATAACAATAAACTTCTCTTGTTGTCTCCTTTACGCTCCTTCTCTCTATATTTTCTACTCGGTTGTGTGATAAGTTGTATAGTGGAAACAAGATAACGGTGCTTTTTACTGTTTAACGGAAAAAGGAAGCAGACAGTCATAATGTTGCCGAATGTGGGCGAGAATGTAGGTGTGTGTGTGTATGTGTGTAAGATCTTGTTTGTATACATTTTTCTTCTGTTTTGATGGCTCTTTATTTTCCTATTGACCATAATGACGCCATTTTTTATGACAATTTCATTTTTGGCAATTCATTGTTGCTGTTTAATAAAAGCTTGAATAATACATGTTTCAGTTTTTTTAGAATTTTTCCTTAAAAAAACTGAAAATATATTCATATTTTGAAGTTGCTACATTTTTTACAATATCATACCGAACTTGCCAAAAGCTTTGTAACAGTTCTAGTTTAGTTCGATTTCAGTTCTAGTTCTGTTCTAATTCTGTTCTAGTTCTGTTCTAGTTCTGTTCTAGTTCTGTTCTAGTTCTGTTCTAGTTCTGTTCTAGTTCTGTTCTAGTTCTGTTCTAGTTCTGTTCTAGTTCTGTTCTAGTTCTGTTCTAGTTCTGTTCTAGTTCTGTTCTAGTTCTGTTCTAGTTCTAGTTCTGTTCTGTTCTAGTTCTGTTCTACTTCTGTTCTAGTTCTGTTCTAGTTCTGTTCTAGTTCTGTTCTAGTTCTGTTCTAGTTCTGTTCTAGTTCTGTTCTAGTTTCTGTTCTAGTGTTCTAGTTCTGTTCTAGTTCTGTTCTAGTTCTGTTCTAGTTCTGTTCTAGTTCTGTTCTAGTTCTGTTCTAGTTCTGTTCTAGTTCTGTTCTAGTTCTGTTCTAGTTCTGTTCTAGTTCTGTTCTAGTTCTGTTCTAGTTCTGTTCTAGTTCTGTTCTAGTTCTGTTCTAGTTCTGTTCTAGTTCTGTTCTAGTTCTGTTCTAGTTCTGTTCTAGTTCTGTTCTAGTTCTGTTATAGTTCTGTTCTAGTTCTGTTCTGTTCTGTTCTAGTTTGTTCTAGTTCTGTTCTAGTTCTGTTCTAGTTCTGTTCTAGTTCTGTTCTAGTTATGTTCTAGTTCTGTTCTAGTTCTGTTCTAGTTCTGTTCTAGTTCTGTTCTAGTTCTGTTCTAGTTCTGTTCTAGTTCTGTTCTAGTTTGTTCTAGTTCTGTTCTAGTTCTGTTCTAGTTCTGTTCTAGTTCTGTTCTAGTTCTGTTCTAGTTCTGTTCTAGTTCTGTTCTAGTTCTGTTCTAGTTCTGTTCTAGTTCTGTTCTAGTTCTGTTCTGGTTCTGTTCTAGTTCTGTTCTAGTTCTGTTCTAGTTCTGTTCTAGTTCTGTTTAGTTCTGTTTGGTTCTGTTCTAGTTCTGTTCTAGTTCTGTTCTAGTTCTGTTCTAGTTCTGTTCTGTTCTAGTTCTGTTCTAGTTCTGTTCTGTTCTAGTTCTGTTCTAGTTCTGTTCTAGTTCTGTTCTAGTTCTGTTCTATTCTGTTCTAGTTCTGTTCTAGTTCTGTTCTAGTTCTGTTCTAGTTCTGTTCTAGTTCTGTTCTAGTTCTGTTCTAGTTCTGTTCTAGTTCTGTTCTAGTTCTGTTCTAGTTCTGTTCTAGTTCTGTTCTAGTTCTGTTCTAGTTCTGTTCTAGTTCTGTTCTAGTTCTGTTCTAGTTCTGTTCTAGTTCTGTTCTAGTTCTGTTCTAGTTCTGTTCTAGTTCTGTTCTAGTTCTGTTCTAGTTCTGTTCTAGTTCTGTTCTAGTTCTGTTAGTTCTGTTCTAGTTCTGTTCTAGTTCTGTTCTAGTTCTGTTCTAGTTCTGTTCTAGTTCTGTTCTAGTTCTGTTCTAGTTCTGTTCTAGTTCTGTTCTAGTTCTGTTCTAGTTCTGTTCTAGTTCTGTTCTAGTTCTGTTCTAGTTCTGTTCTAGTTCTGTTCTAGTTCTGTTCTAGTTCTGTTCTAGTTCTGTTCTAGTTGTTCTAGTTCTGTTCTAGTTCTGTTCTAGTTCTGTTCTAGTTCTGTTCTAGTTCTGTTCTAGTTCTGTTCTAGTTCTGTTCTAGTTCTGTTCTAGTTCTGTTCTAGTTCTGTTCTAGTTCTGTTCTAGTTCTGTTCTAGTTCTGTTCTAGTTCTGTTCTAGTTCTGTTCTAGTTCTGTTCTAGTTCTGTTCTAGTTCTGTTCTAGTTCTGTTCTAGTTCTGTTCTAGTTCTGTTCTAGTTTGTTCTAGTTGTTCTAGTTCTGTTCTAGTTCTGTTCTAGTTCTGTTCTAGTTCTGTTCTAGTTCTGTTCTAGTTCTGTTCTAGTTCTGTTCTAGTTCTGTTCTAGTTCTGTTCTAGTTCTGTTCTAGTTCTGTTCTAGTTCTGTTCTAGTTCTGTTCTAGTTCTGTTCTAGTTCTGTTCTAGTTCTGTTCTAGTTCTGTTCTAGTTCTGTTCTAGTTCTGTTCTAGTTCTGTTCTAGTTCTGTTCTAGTTCTGTTCTAGTTCTGTTCTAGTTCTGTTCTAGTTCTGTTCTAGTTCTGTTCTGTTCTAGTTCTGTTCTAGTTCTGTTCTAGTTCTGTTCTAGTGTTCTAGTTCTGTTCTAGTTCTGTTCTAGTTCTGTTCTAGTTCTGTTCTAGTTCTGTTCTAGTGTTCTAGTTCTGTTCTAGTTCTGTTCTAGTTCTGTTCTAGTTCTGTTCTAGTCTGTTCTAGTTCTGTTCTAGTTCTGTTCTAGTTCTGTTCTAGTTCTGTTCTAGTTCTGTTCTAGTTCTGTTCTAGTTCTGTTCTAGTTCTGTTCTAGTTCTGTTCTAGTTCTGTTCTAGTTCTGTTCTAGTTCTGTTCTAGTTCTGTTCTGGTTCTGTTCTAGTTCTGTTCTAGTTCTGTTCTAGTTCTGTTCTAGTTCTGTTCTAGTTCTGTTTGGTTCTGTTCTAGTTCTGTTCTAGTTCTGTTCTAGTTCTGTTCTAGTTCTGTTCTGTTCTAGTTCTGTTCTAGTTCTGTTCTGTTCTAGTTCTGTTCTAGTTCTGTTCTAGTTCTGTTCTAGTTCTGTTCTAGTTCTGTTCTAGTTCTGTTCTAGTTCTGTTCTAGTTCTGTTCTAGTTCTGTTCTAGTTCTGTTCTAGTTCTGTTCTAGTTCTGTTCTAGTTCTGTTCTAGTTCTGTTCTAGTTGTTCTAGTTCTGTTCTAGTTCTGTTCTAGTTCTGTTCTAGTTCTGTTCTAGTTCTGTTCTAGTTCTGTTCTAGTTCTGTTCTAGTTCTGTTCTAGTTCTGTTCTAGTTCTGTTCTAGTTCTGTTCTAGTTCTGTTCTAGTTCTGTTCTAGTTCTGTTCTAGTTCTGTTCTAGTTCTGTTCTAGTTCTGTTCTAGTTCTGTTCTAGTTCTGTTCTAGTTCTGTTCTAGTTCTGTTCTAGTTCTGTTCTAGTTCTGTTCTAGTTCTGTTCTAGTTCTGTTCTAGTTCTGTTCTAGTTCTGTTCTAGTTCTGTTCTAGTTCTGTTCTAGTTCTGTTCTAGTTCTGTTCTAGTTCTGTTCTAGTTCTGTTCTAGTTCTGTTCTAGTTCTGTTCTAGTTCTGTTCTAGTTCTGTTCTAGTTCTGTTCTAGTTCTGTTCTAGTTCTGTTCTAGTTCTGTTCTAGTTCTGTTCTAGTTCTGTTCTAGTTCTGTTCTAGTTCTGTTCTAGTTCTGTTCTAGTTCTGTTCTAGTTCTGTTCTAGTTCTGTTCTAGTTCTGTTCTAGTTCTGTTCTAGTTCTGTTCTAGTTCTGTTCTAGTTCTGTTCTAGTTCTGTTCTATTTTGTTCTAGTTCTGTTCTAGTTCTGTTCTAGTTCTGTTCTAGTTCTGTTCTAGTTCTGTTCTAGTTCTGTTCTAGTTCTGTTCTAGTTCTGTTCTAGTTCTGTTCTAGTTCTGTTCTAGTTCTGTTCTAGTTCTGTTCTAGTTCTGTTCTAGTTCTGTTCTAGTTCTGTTCTAGTTCTGTTCTAGTTCTGTTCTAGTTCTGTTCTAGTTCTGTTCTAGTTCTGTTCTAGTTCTGTTTTCTAGTTCTGTTCTAGTTCTGTTCTAGTTCTGTTCTAGTTCTGTTCTAGTTCTGTTCTAGTTCTGTTCTAGTTCTTCTAGTTCTGTTTCTAGTTTGTTCTAGTTCTGTTCTAGTTCTGTTCTAGTTCTGTTCTAGTTCTGTTCTAGTTCTGTTCTAGTTCTGTTCTAGTTCTGTTCTAGTTCTGTTCTAGTTCTGTTCTAGTTCTGTTCTAGTTCTGTTCTAGTTCTGTTCTAGTTCTGTTCTAGTTCTGTTCTAGTTCTGTTCTAGTTCTGTTCTAGTTCTGTTCTAGTTCTGTTCTAGTTCTGTTCTAGTTCTGTTCTAGTTCTGTTCTGTTCTAGTTCTGTTCTAGTTCTGTTCTAGTTCTGTTCTAGTTCTGTTTCTAGTTCTGTTCTAGTTCTGTTCTAGTTCTGTTCTAGTTCTGTTCTAGTTCTGTTCTAGTTCTGTTCTAGTTCTGTTCTAGTTCTGTTCTGTTCTGTTCTAGTTCTTTTCTAGTTCTGTTCTAGTTCTGTTCTAGTTCTGTTCTAGTTCTGTTCTAGTTCTGTTCTAGTTCTGTTCTAGTTCTGTTCTAGTTCTGTTCTAGTTCTGTTCTAGTTCTGTTCTAGTTTTATTCTAGTTTTATTGTAGTTCTGTTCTAGTTCCGTTCTAGTTCTGTTCTAGTTCTGTCGACTAGTGTAATGCAATATTTTTTACTGTGTACGGTATAAAAAGTTCGTCTAGTTTCATCCTCTTTTTTGTTTTTATTTCCTTCCGTTGTCTGTAGCCGGCCTATGTTTTAACTTGGCTTTAGTCATACAAAAGTGACAGTTAAATGGCATTTCAAATGTTTTTGTTTTTTTCATGTTCATGCGTTGAGTCTTTTTGTATATGTACTTGTTTAAATATGTTTATTGTTTGTGTTTGTTTATTTTGTTTACCTCCCCCGCTAAAGCTTTTAGACTATTGTGTAGTTGTCATTCAATATTGTTTTTAACAACAAGAATTATTGTCTACTTTTAGGCATTTTTTTCTTTTTTTTTAATAAAAAGCATTTTAGTGTTTCATTCTACTGGCTTTAAAAATAAAATGTAGCAGATATATACATTCATACTTAAATATTTGTTATTAAGAATTTTGTGTTTGTTGTTGGGTAGTTTTATGACAACTTAACATTTCACTTTTGGCCCGAGACAAAATATTTTCCGCCATGTTGCTGTTATTGCCTAAGGGCCATCACTTAAGAAAAATACCTTTTTTTAAATTACTGATAATAAATCGCAAGTTTTGTTTGGCTGTTTGAGAGTGTAAATGAATTGTATTTTATTTTCACATTATTCACTATATATTATTTATTTATTTTCATTTCATGTAAATATTTCATAGAGAATTTCTATTGTATTTAGCTGTATGATTTATGAGCCAATTTTATTTGATGGTCTAATAACATTTAAACAAATGGAGCTTTTACTTTCTTAACAACGAAAAACATCCCCCCTTCTCTCTCGGCCAGTATCTAAGTAATATTTCTTTGTTAGTGAAAAATTTTCTAGGAAATTAAAACATATTTTTTCTTGTTAGTACTTTGTTACAAAAAAACTAGGTGGTCGGTTAGGTTGGTTTGTTTTTGTATGTGAGGTGAAGGGGACATGAATAAAATTTGTTGAAAATTATGCTATAACAATATTTTAGCTTTAAAATATTTTGTAACTTTTATTAGTTACGGCTTATGATTGATAGGCTTGATTGATTGAAGTTTACTTTTCAGCAGCAGTTTAACAAAAAAAAAAAAAAAAACAAGGAAAATCAATTTGATAATTTGCAAAAAAAATGAAAAAAGTTAATCATAAAAAATATACAAAGCAATTTAATTTGTTTGAGACCTGAGAAAAATGTAGACCACAGACCGGACTATACTATAGAATAGACTGCAGACTTGACTATACACCAGACTATAGACTAGGCTATAGACTAGACTATAGACTAAATTATAAAATAGACTATGCTAAGGACTATAGACTAGACTATAGATTAGACTATAGACTTGACTATAGACTAGACTATAGACTAGACTATAGACTAGACTATAGACTAGACTAGACTAGACTAGACTAGACTAGACTATAGACTAGACTATAGACTAGACTATAGACTAGACTATAGACTAGACTATAGACTAGACTATAGACTAGACTATAGACTAGACTATAGACTAGACTATAGACTAGACTATAGACTAGACTATAGACTAGACTACAGACTAGACTATAAACTAGGCTATAGACTAGACTATAGACTAGATTATAGACTATACTATGGACTATAGCCTAGACTATAGATTAGACTATAGACTAGACTATAGACTAGACTATAGACTAGACTATAGACTACGCTATAGACTAGACTATAGACTAGGCTATAGACTAGGCTATAGACTAGTCTATATACGAGATTTTAACAAAAATCCTTAACTATGTATCTTTATTCTATTGAAGTTTTTTTCTTTAACTTTAGGTTCATTTACCCTTTTTCCCCCTTTCGAAAATATCTTTTCCTTTACAATTTTAATATATTTTGTTTGTCTAAAACACCTCCCTTAAGTATGCTATATTATTGTAATACACAAATGTATTTTGTGTAAACCCCCAAAAAGTACACTTTAATTTACACTTTATTAACATTTATAACCCAATAATTTTACAATAGATATATTTTCTCAAGCAACACACCAAGTAAAAAACATGCTCGTGCTAAAAAACAACAAATCTTTAATCAAGAGTTTTTTGACTTTTTAAAAGTGTCTGGGATCTATAAATTTGTAATTTTTTTTTAGTCTATATTTTTTGCTCAAAAGACTCGTGCCAAATAAAAGTGATAATAAAGTAATGTGTCTCGTTGCCAACAAATTTATGTAAATATGGTATTGTTATTATTATTATTTAATAGCTAGACAAGAGACGACACACAGCCTAAACTTAATAGATAAAAATGTCACTTCTTAAAGGTTAAAATTAAAGGACAAGTAGACATTTTAATTTTCAATTTGAAAGTACTAGTTGAAACTGTAAAATTATTATGTTTAATAATTAAGTTGGACAAAAAAGACAATAAATTTAAATTTCATTGACAAACTGGTCTAGTTTATTATTCAAATGCCCCTAAAAGTAGTCTCTAATTGTTTGATTTGCCTATTACTTATTTATGCTTTAATAAGTTGTCTTTAAGTTACAGTTTTATTTTCTTATTAACATATTAAATAAAATTTTCTTTGTTTATTTGTTTTCCATGCATATTTCCTTAATAATTTTCTTTTATAGTTTTTCGTATTATTATTTTTATTGAAATGTCCTTTATAAACTTACACAAGTGCTGTTTATGTTTTGCCTAACCACTTCTTAAAGGACTCTCATTGTCGCCCTCTCTGTTTTGTTCACAAGTCTATCCTCTCTAGTTTAATAATATTTATGGAGTGTTAAGGATATGATAAAGTAGTTTTAGCTACTATTAACTACTGTTGCTGTCCTGCTCTTTCTTTCACTTATATTCTTCATTCTACCGCTTCCAATGTGAATTTATGAAAGTTTTGTTATTGTTCTAGTTGTTGTCGTTTGTAAGGACCCTTAAAATATGCTTCATATAAAAGTTTTTTTAGAGCCTTAAAATAGGCTAAAAGTTACAGTTTTTGTTTTGTTTAGACTTCACACACTTTAAACTTTATTTTTGTTTTTTTCTCTTTTTTTAGAGAAAACTTAGTCTCTGTTGTGTTTGTAAAAAAAATAACGTCCCATATTTTGAATATTATTAAATGTTTGTTAAGTAAACTTTTGAACTTTTCATAATTTAAAATATTTCTTTTTTATTTACCTTTTTTCAAGATAAATAAAAGCCCTTTTTATAACGGAGCTTGATGAAGAATTGATTGAGTACGGTAATCGATTTTATTCAAAAGGATACATAAAAGGAAAGAGTTTTTGCCTTAAAATATGTGAAAAAATATTTAATTTAAAAAGTATAGGTATAACGAGGCTTTCCATAAAAACAATATAGAAAAAATTATTTTTCTATCGTCTATAGTCTAGTCTATATAGTCTAGTCTATAGTCTAGTCTATAGTCTAGTCTATAGTCTAGTCTATAGTCTAGTCTATAGTCTAGTCTATAGTCTAGTCTATAGTCTAGTCTATAGTCTAGTCTATAGTCTAGTCTATAGTCTAATCTATAGTCTAGTCTATAGTCTAGTCTATAGTCTAGTCTATAGTCCTAGTCTATAGTCTAGTCTATAGTCTAGTCTATAGTCTAGTCTATAGTCTAGTCTATAGTCTAGTCTATTATCTAGTCTATAGTCTAGTCTATAGTCTAGTCTATAGTCTAGTCTATAGTCTAGTCTATAGTCTAGTCTATTATCTAGTCTATAGTCTAGTCTATAGTCTAGTCTATAGACTAGTCTATAGACTAGTCTATAGTCTAGTCTATAGTCTAGTCTACAGTCTAGGCTATAGTCTAGTCTATAGTCTAGTCTATAGTCTAGTCTATAGTCTAGTCTAGTCTAGGCTAGTCGATAGTCTAGTCTATAGTCTAGTCTATAGTCTAGTCTATAGTCTAGTCTATAGTCTAGTCTATAGTCTAGTCTATAGTCTAGTCTATAGTCTAGTCTATAGTCTAGTCTATAGTCTAGTCTATAGTCTAGTCTATAGTCTAGTCTATAGTCTAGTCTATAGTCTAGTCTATAGTCTAGTCTATAGTCTAGTCTATAGTCTAGTCTATAGTCTAGTCTATAGTCTAGTCTATAGTCTAGTCTATAGTCTAGTCTATAGTCTAGTCTATAGTCTAGTCTATAGTCTAGTCTATAGTCTAGTCTATAGTCTAGTCTATAGTCTAGTCTATAGTCTAGTCTATAGTCTAGTCTATAGTCTAGTCTATAGTCTAGTCTATAGTCTAGTCTATAGTCTAGTCTATAGTCTAGTCTATAGTCTAGTCTATAGTCTAGTCTATAGTCTAGTCTATAGTCTAGTCTATAGTCTAGTCTATAGTCTAGTCTATAGTCTAGTCTATAGTCTAGTCTATAGTCTAGTCTATAGTCTAGTCTATAGTCTAGTCTATAGTCTAGTCTATAGTCTAGTCTATAGTCTAGTCTATAGTCTAGTCTATAGTCTAGTCTATAGTCTAGTCTATAGTCTAGTCTACAGTCTAGTCTATAGTCTAGTCTATAGTCTAGTCTATAGTCTAGTCTATAGTCTAGTCTATAGTCTAGTCTATAGTCTAGTCTATAGTCTAGTCTATAGTCTAGTCTATAGTCTAGTCTATGGTCTAGTCTATAGTCTAGTCTATAGTCTAGTCTATAGTCTAGTCTATAGTCTAGTCTATAGTCTAGTCTATAGTCTAGTCTATAGTCTAGTCTATTATCTAGTCTATAGTCTAGTCTATAGTCTAGTCTATAGACTAGTCTATAGACTAGTCTATAGTCTAGTCTATAGTCTAGTCTACAGTCTAGGCTATAGTCTAGTCTATAGTCTAGTCTATAGTCTAGTCTATAGTCTAGTCTATAGTCTAGTCTATAGTCTAGTCTATAGTCTAGTCGATAGTCTAGTCTATAGTCTAGTCGATAGTCTATAGTCTAGTCTATAGTCCAGTCTATAGTCTTCCGTGGTCGATAGTCTATAGTCTAGTCTATAGTCTAGTCTATAGTCTAGTCTAAAGTCTAGTCTAAAGTCTAGTCTATAGTCTAGTCTATAGTCTAGTCTATAGTCTAGTCTATAGTCTAGTCTATAGTCTAGTCTATATTCTAGTCTATATTCTAGTCTATAGTCTAGTCTATAGTCTAGTCTATAGTCTAGTCTATAGTCTAGTCTATAGTCTAGTCTATAGTCTAGTCTATAGTCTAGTCTATTGTCTAGTCTATAGTCTAGTCTATAGTCTAGTCTATAGTCTAGTCTATAGTCTAGTCTATAGTCTAGCTTATGGTCTAGTCTATAGTCTATTCTTGTCTACAATCTAGTCGTTTATAGATGAAAACGTATAACCGTTTTTTTCTTTTCAAACAATAATTTAATAATTTTATCTCTGTTTCTAATCTTTTCCTTGTTGCTCTGCATATGAATCCCTAAACAATATGCAATATAAAACAGCAAAAGAAAAAACTTTTTAATTTATTGCATACTTTCGGGCTGTAGCACTTAATAACAGCAGAACAACACCCAGTTTATTATTTGCAGCTGCATTCAGTTATGTATGGCATTTGATAGTTTTCAATTTCTTGTCGTTCTTTCCTTTTATGACTATTAATATCATTATTATTCAAAGCAAAAGTTTCTAATAAATATTAGAAATTATGGCAAACAACATGCTCCCATTTCAAACAACAACAACAGAATGAAAACTCATAAAAAACAGCTGAAAACGTAGAAAAATGTTTCAACGCAATAATCACAAGTTATGGTAGTAATATGATGCTGCAAAACACTTCATTACTTAAACAAGTCATTACAAAGGATATGTGAAAGAGTGAGTGAGTGAGTGTGTGTGTGTGAAGCATGATTTAAAATGTCATCACTTTAGAGACTAATATATTGGATTTTATACACATTTCATTGCTAACAAAGTAAATAAACCGACATGTATGTATTTGGTTTTTAAGCCAAGAGGGGCACAGCAAAGACCAGCCAATAGTCTCGAGGGGGGAGGTTGTGAAGTCTACAGTCATGTAAATATGATTATGAATACTGCTGCAAACTTTTCTAAATAAATAGACACATATAAACATGAACAAAAAAACTGATAACGACATGAAAACTTTATGCTAACAAGTATTTAACCAACTACGTGAGAAGATTTTTTAATAAAAATTTGAAAGAAGAAAAAAAATAAATATGAAAAATGTCTAAAGTGGAACCGGAAAAAGGGGGGTGGTGTTAAAAAAAAGACATAAGATGATTCATAAAGTGTATATGTCAAGGCTAAATTAAAGTTAACTAATGAAAGTTCAACGAAAAAGATGATGAAATATAATGAAAATAGTTGAAAAGTTAAATTTTTCTTTTGTTTATGATCAAAGCCTAAAAGTAGGCAATCAATTTTTTACTAGGAAATACAAAGTTTTATGAAACTTTGTAACATTAGCTTCTAGGGAAATATATTTGCAAGACCTTTTTTCTGAGAAAATTGTCTAGATAGATATTTTTCTTAAGAGAAATGTTTTGACAAGTCCTTTGCAAGACTTTGCAAGGGTTACTATTACAATAAAGTATGTTTACAAGTCTTGTTTGTTACGAAAAGTAATGTTGCAAAACTGTTTGCCAAAGAAAGACAATTTGCAAGACTTTTTTCTACTGAATAATACATTTGCAAGACCTGCCTGTTTGAAACTCATTTCTTATGAAAGTGTATTTGCAAGACTTGTTGCATTGGAAAAAATAATTGCAAGTATCGTTTTTTTATATTTTATATCCTTTTCAGACTTATTTCTTTCAAATATTGTATTTGCAAGACCCGTTTCTTTAGTAAATCATCTTTGCAAGGCTTATTTCTTTCAATGGGGTGTTTGCAAGACTTGCTTCTTTAAAATAACGCATTTGCAAGGCTTGTTTTTTGAGAAATTGTCTTAACAAGACTAGTTTCTTTAGAGTATTATCTTTGCAAGCCTGGTTTCGTTTGAAAATCGACTTTGCAAGATTAGTTTCTTTATAAAAATGGCTTTTACAAGACCGATTTCATTGAATAAAGTCTTTGCAAGACTTTTTGCTTGGCCATCGAGACTCTTCAAAGCCAGTTTTATTACATTTATTTATTTGCAAGACTTGATTTTTAGTATAATATCTTTGCAAGACCAATTTCTGACTAAAATTGCTTTTGCAGGACTGGTTTCTTAGGAAAATTTATTTTGCAAGACTGGATTCTTTAGAAAATTTACTTTGCAAGACTAATTTCTTTACAAAATTTACTTTGCAAGACCAATTTTCTTAGAAAATTTGCTTTAAAAGACCCTTTTCTTTATAAAAACGTATTTGCAAGACCAGTTTCGTTAGAAAATCGCATTTGCAAGACTAGCTTCGTAAGAAAATTTACTTTGCAAGACTAGTTTCTTTACAAAATTTACTTTGCAAGACCAATTTCCTTAGAAAATTTGCTTTACAAGACCATTTTCTTTATAAAATTTACTTTGCAAGACCAATTTCCTTAGCAAATTTGCTTTACAAAATCATTTTCTTTAAAAAATTGCTTTTGCAAGACTAGTTTTTTAAGAAAATTGCATTTACAAGTCTTGTTTCTTATAACAGAGTATTTGCAAGTCGAGTTTTTGTAGAAAATTTGCTTTGCAAGATTAGTTTATTTAGAAAATCCTATTTGCAAGACTTGTTTTTTTTAGAATATTATGTTTGCAAGAGTCAGTCTTTGACAACAAAGTATAGATTCCTTTTTCAAAGTTCTTTGCTTTAGTAAAGTGCTTTTGCAAGTCAAATTTCTTTTTATAAGTGTTTTGGAATATAGTATGGTAAATTTTCAATGCTTTTTATATCGATTTTTTATTATACTTTTTCAAAATTTTTCATATTTCTTTCCTTTTTATTAACTAAATTTAAAAACCTTTTTAAAATTTTATTTGTTTAATTTTTATATACATTTTTTAATTGCTTTTACCCTAAAAGCACACAACCTTTTTTGTGAGTACATTAACCTCTTTAGTCCCTATAGATTTTTTTTATCTATAATTTTCCTTTCTACCCTTTTTCTATCGGGCTCGTCAAAGTCTCTGGTTTATAATTATGTTTCCACTTTTTTGTGTGTTTTTTTATCTAGACTCACATACACACAAAATTTCACACCTAATTATACATTTCCTTTTAAGCATAGCAAACAAAATTGTTTTTCTTTAGCATACTTTTAGGCAAATGTTGCGTTTTTTTGGCTTTTAATAGTTTGATTGTCAGCAAATTTCATTTAGCGTAACACCACAAACGTTTTAATGTTAAACTAACAACAGCAACAACCAGAAAATAGTTAAAAAGCTTACACATACTAAATGCCTAAAAGTATACTACAGTTTTTCCAGGGCATTTTTTGTTTGGTAGTAGCTAGGCCTATGTTTAAAACAATGTAACCGCGTAATTAATTAAATACAAACAAATTATATGGTGTTTTTTTTGTGGCCCCTGATGTTTACTAGGGTATTGGCAAAGGTGTTGTGGGTGTTTATAGGTTGAGGTTGTTAAAATATACTATGGGGTTTTAAAGGTTGACTGACCAAGCGTGAGTCGGTAGGTAATGAGTAACTAAATTGAAGTAAAATGATAATGAAATAGAGCACAATATATAATAAACATTTTAATTTATGTTGCAAATAAACTTGTTATTGTTATAAATAAAGAATTTTCTAAAGAAAATGTATAGCATACCTTTAAGGCGGGAAAGCGTACAAGGCTGAAAGAAAAATAATTGATTTTGTTAATAAAACATTAAAAAAAATAGTTTTTAAAGTAAATTTCAGAAATCAAAACTTTATTTCGTAAATACTAGTCTTGCAAATATAATATTTCAAAGAAACTAGGTCTTGCAAAGTATTTTTTATTAAAAACTAGGTCTTGCAAATGTTGTAAATAGTATATTCTAAACAAACAAGTCTTATAAAGTCTGCAGCAGTACTTGCAAAGTATTTATTCTTAAAAACCAGGTCTTGCAAAGTATTTTTTTCAAAGAAACTACTCTTGCAAATGTCAAATTCTATAAAAACGAGTCTTCTAAAGTTACTGTGTTAAAAAATTTGGTCTTTGAATGCATTTTTGCCAAGAAGCAAGTCATATAAAGTATTTTTTCTTAAAAATTAGGTCTTGCAAAGTTACTTTTCTTCAAAAACTAGTCTTGCAAATATTAAATTCTAAACAAACAAATCTTGTAAGTCAAGGTAAAGTATATAAAGTAATTTTTCTTAAAAACAAGGTCTTGCAAAGTTACTTTTCTTTAAAAACTAGTCTTGTAAATATTATATTCGAAACAAACAAATCTTGTAAGTCAAGGTAAAGTCATATAAAGTAATTTTTCTTAAAAACAAGGTCTTGCAAAGTTACTTTTCTTTAAAAATTAGTCTTGCAAATATTATATTCTAAACAAACAAATCTTGTAAGTCAAGGTAAAGTCATATAAAGTAATTTTTCTTAAAAACAAGGTCTTGCAAAGTTACTTTTCTTAAGAAACTAGTCTTGTAAATATTATATTCGCAACAAACAAGTCTTGTAAAGTCACTACGCTAAAAAATCAAGCTTACAAAAGCACTTTCGCAAAGAAACAAGCCTTGCAAAGTAATTATTTTAAAAAGTCACTATTCTAAAGAAACTAATCTTGCAAAACAATTTTGCAAAAAAAAATATGTTGCAAATGTTATATTCTAAGGGAGCAAGGCTTGTAAAGTCTTTTTTGCAAAGAATCAAGTCTTGCAAAGTACATATTCTTAAAAATTAGGTCTAGCAAACTATTTTTTCCGAACAAAATTAATCTTGCAAATGATACATTCTAAGCCAAACAAGTCTTGCAAAGTGATTTTTCCAAAAAATAGAAACTTTTGCTAAGAGATAAGTCTTGCAAAGTCACTATTTCAAACAAACCAGTCTTGCAAAAGAGTTTTCTTTAAAAATATTCGGCGCAAATATCATAATCTGAACAAACAAGTCTTGCAAATTAACTACACTACTAAAATATAGGCTTTTGAAGACACTTTAGTAATAAACAAGTAATTATTTTATAGAAACAAGTCTTGCAAAGTAATTATTGTAAAAAATCTGGTATTGAAAATTTACTTTTCTTAACAAACTTATCTTGTAAACATCACTTTTAATATTTTTACAAAGAAATCAGGTCTTGCAAAGTAATTATTCACAAAAATCAGGTCTTGTAAAGTTATTATTCTTAATAAACTAGTCTTGCAAATAGCATATTCTACAAAAAGTAATCTTGCAAAGGGACTTTTAAATTTGGCTATTTAAGGTTTTTTTTATAAAGAAGCAAGTCTTGAAAAGTCATAATTCTAAAAAACAGGTCTTGGAAAGTTACTTTTCTAAAGAGGCAAGTCTTGCAAAGGGACTTTTCTTAAAAATTAAGCTTTTTAAGGCACTTTTATAAATAAATTACTCTTGCAAAGTCATAATTCTAAAAAAACAGGTCTTGCAAAGTTACTTTTCCAAAGAAACTAGTCTGGTAAATAACTTTTGTAAACAAATTTAGACTTGTAGTTATACTTTTCTTAAGAAATAATCCTGGCAAAGTTACTTTTCAATAGAATTTGCTCTTGCAAAGTAATTATTTCCAAAAAATAGGTCTTGCAAAGCCACTTTTACAAAAGGCAAAATTATCCAAGGTTTTCTTTTAAAGATTCGTATTAACACAAAATGCTTAAATTTCTTACTAAAACATGATAAAGAGACCAATATCTGACTTTGTTTTATCCTTAACTCCCTAAAGTAGTCAATATTAAACTCATTATTAACAAAACTTTGGTTTGACAACAAAAAACAGGAAATTATTTTAACAAACTTATTATGCAGCCACATGACAACAAATAAATCTGAAAATATGTTAAAAAATCCCAGTGTTTGTGTTTAAAAAATAAAACTAAATTTAAAAAATTAAAAAAAAAAAAAAATCCCCAAAAAATCTATAAAAATAAATGTGTTTAAACAAACAACAAAGTGTGGAGCTGTCTGAAACATAATGTGTTTAAATTAATCCGCTCCCCCCCCAAAAAAAAACATCAAAAACAAATTTTACAAAAAGTGCGTGAGTTTGTCAATCTTTATGTCCACTTAATTCCCTGTCAGTCGCTGTAAGATGGTAGCAACAAAGCTGTGATGTTTGTCTCTTAATATCTCCATTTTTGGCTATTGCTTGGTGTTACTTCTTACAGTGACTGCTGGGTGAATATTGTCCAGCTGTATGAAGGAAAAAAAAAACAAAAAAAAATTGTGGAAAAAATAAGTATAAAGATAAAATGTTTAAAATTAAGTGCTGCTGTCAGAAATATAAAAATCACAACGATTTAATGGTCACATTTACAAAGAATGAAAAAAAAATACGAACAATAATGTGGTTGCTTTACTTTATAGGTCTTTAAGGAAAAGCCTTGAAATAGGCAATGATTTTTATCGTTAATAAGGCAACAGAAGAGAAAAAAACACTGAAAACAAATAAAACTCAACAAAAAAAGGTCTTGTAAAGTTATTTTTCCAAAGAAACAAGTCTGGTACTTTGATTAACTAGACTTGCAAAGTTGTTATTTTAAATAAATAAGTCTTGCAGAGTTAGTATTTCGAAGAAAAAGTTCTTGCAAAACATTTTCTTAATGAAACGAGAATTGTAAAAGATTTTTTTTTGTTAAAAAAAAGTCCTGAAAATACATTATACATAAGCAATGGGTCTTGCAAATTCAAAATTTTAAACAAAAGGTCTTGCAAAGATACTATTCTAAATGAACCAGGCTTGCAAATATTATATTCCTTAAAAAGAGTCTTTAGAAGTCACTATTCTAAGGCAACAGGTCTTGTAAATTCACTATTCTAAAGAAGCGAAACTTGCAAAGACGATTTCATAAAGAAACAGGTGTTGCAAAGTATCTATTCTATTGAAAGGGGGTCTTGCAAAATATCTACTCTAAAGAAACAAGGCTTGCAAACGTACTTTTATAAAGAAACGAGGCTTGTAAAGTCACGTTTATAAAGAAACAAGACTCGAAAAAGAACTTATCTGCATAAACTGGTCTTGCAAAGTCATTATTGTATAGAAACCAGATTTGCAAAGGAACTTTTCTGAAGAAACTGGGCTTGCAAAGTCACTTTTATAAAGAAACTTATCAAGCAAAGAAACTTTTCTAAAGAGACTGTTCTTGCAAAATCAGGCTTGCAAAAGTACTTTTCTGCAGAAAGTGGTCTTGTAAATTTACTATTATAAAGAAACGTGACTTGCAAATGAACTTTTCTGAAGAAACTGGGATTGCGAAGTCACTTTTCTTAAGAAACTGATCTTGCAAAGTCGTCATTGTAAAGCAACGTGACTTACAAAGAAATTTGTTTGAATAAACTGATCTTGCAAAGTCACTATTGTGAAGAAACTAGAGTTGCATAATAACTTTTTTGAAGGAGCTAATATTGCAAAGAACTAATTGTAAAGGAAACTGGACTTGTAAGGGAACTTTCCTGTAGCAAACTGGTCTTGCAAAGTCATGATTTTAATGACACGAGACTTGCAAAAGAACATATCTTAAGATACTGGTCTTGCCAAGGAACTTTTCTGAAGAAACTAATCTTGCAAAGTTTTCATTGTAAAGAAACTGGACTTGTAGAGAAACTTTCCTGCAGAAATTGGTCTTGCAAAGTCGAGATTTTAAAGAAGCGAGACTTGCTTTTATAACGAAACGTAACTTGCAAAGGAACTTTCCTGCTGCAAACTGGTTTTGCAAAGTCACTATTGTAAAGAAACTAGACTTGGAAAAGAACTTTTCTATAGAAAGTGGTCTTGTAAAGAAATGAGTCTTGCAAATAAGCTTTTCTTAGAAAAGTGTATTGCAAAGTGATTTTTGTATAAATATTAGTCTTGCAAATATTTACAAAGATATTATTATAAAGAAGTGGGTCTTGTAAACACACTTTATTTAAAAAAAAAAGTATTGTGAAGGATTTTTTTATAAAATAAGCCTTGCAAAGTCACTGTTGTATATAAAGTCTTGTAAATAAAGTATTTTAAGAAATGAGTCTTGGATTAAGTCTTGCAAGGATAATTTTCTGAAGAAACTAATCTTGTAATTGATTTTTGTAAGGATATGAGTCATTCTATAAGATGTGGGTCTTGCAAAGTCAATTTTTTAAAGAAACCAGACTTGCAGAAACAATATTTTAATAAAACAAGTCTTGCAAATGCATTATGGTGAAGAAAAATGTCTTGCAAACTAACTGATGTAGATATATTTAAAACAAATTAGTCTTGCAAAACACTTTTATAAAGAAATAAGACTTGCAAAGTTGCTTTTCTGAAAAAAGTAGTCTTGCAAAGACTATATACTAAAGAAACTAGTCTTGCAAAACACTTTTGTATTGAAATAAGTCTTGTAATGTAATTTTCTTAAAGAAGATGGTCTTGCAAATTAATTTTTTAAGTGAACCAGTCTTGCAAACGCAAAATTGTAGAAAAACTAGTCTTGCAAAGATATTTTTCAAAGAAACAAGTTTTGAAATGACAGTTTCTTAAAAATACAAATCTTGCAAAGATAATTTTCAAGTAAACAAGTCTTGCAAAAACAGTTTCTTGAAAAAAATAGTCTTGCAAAGACAGTTTCTTGAAAAAACTAGGCTTGCTAAGACAGTTTCTTGGAGAAACTAGTCTTTCAAAGACAGTTTCTTGAAGAAACTAGTCTTGCGAAGTTACTTTTGTACAAAAACTAGTTTTGCAAAGTTAATGTTGTACAAAAACTAGGCTTGCAAAGTTACTTTTGTACAAAAACTAGTCTTGTAAAGTTATTTTTGTACAAAAACTAGTCTTGCAAATTAAATATTCTAAAGAAGTAAATCTTGCAAATATTATTTGAAGAAATAAGTCTTGTTAAAGCCGTGTAAAGTCTTGCAAACCCCCTTTTTTTAAGAAACTAGTCTTGCAAATACCATTTCCACAAAAAGCAATCCTTGCAAAAACATTAAGGCAAAGAAAACAGCCCTGCAAAGTTACCTTTTCCAAAGAAACTTTATTCCATCAAAACTAAAAATTTTCCTAAGAACACATGATATAAAACTATTTTAATTAAATTTTTATTTAATCTAGCCTAAAATTATGCTTTATTTCCTGCAAGAACTCTCTTATTTAGAATGATTTTATGTAATTTACACTAACATTGTTATGATTATTCCATGCAATGAGTTTATGGCCAAGAATATTGAACTTAGGAATAAATATTTTAAATTACTTTTGTTTGCTAACAGCCCCCCCCCCCCCCTCTCCTCTTATCTCTGTTAGTGGTTTATAGAAAAATGTAATCTATTGCTTGCTTGCAATTTAGGTTAAATTTTTGTTGTATACTTTTTTTTTAATTTTGAAACATAATTTCTTAACTCATTAGTATTCAGTTTGCAATAGTAAGAATATTTTCAAGTGGAATGTTGTTGCAGAGTTGTTGATATTGTAGATGATGATGTTGATGATGATTTTTCTCATTTATTGTATAAATTTAAGTATGTGGAACATAATGCAGTGGCAGCAGTTAGTCTTACATGCATCCTTTAACAAATACAAATACAAAAAACAATAAAGAAAGCAACAACAACAACAACAACTTTATACTATAGTGGCAGTTGTATACAATTTAATTTTAACCGAAAACAAAAGAGAAAAAATATACAAAAAAAAATAAATATAAAAAAAGAAGCATAACCTCAGGCGGCGTTTTTTTTTATTGTTTAAATATTAAGCCTCTGTTTTGCTTAGTTGCTGAAAGGAGGGTTAAGTATTTAAAGGTCTTTTTTAATATATTAAAGTAATTTGGTTTATTTTTTACTATTTGAGAGTTTTTCCATATTTTTCTTAAATTTATTTTAAAACTCTTAGGAATAGAGATTATCTCTATGTTATTTTTCTCTTACTCTTGTGCTGCTGTGTGTGTTCTTTGCGGCTAAAGGTGTTGAAATAAACAAATGAACTTCATATATAACAATTACTTAGTTCCCTTGACCTTTATCCCTTGTAGTTTTAACAACTAAGGCCCTTCACAAACTAGTTACAAATGAAAGACAGGGACAGAAGTTTTTTTTTCGTTATTTTTACCCTTTTTATTTAAGCTCATTTACATTTTATTTTGTGGTTAGTTTGTTGGGTTTGGGAGGGCAATATTTGTTGAGATTTTAAGGTAGATTTTATATGGAAATACATAGTTTACCGTCAGTGTAGTGTAAATTTTCAAGTATCTATTTAAGCAACTGTATAGCCACTCAACTTATTTTCGGAAAACAAAAATCTTTTTCCTCATCATTCATTTCCCCCTTAACGAATAGCAGACAACAATAAATCCTTGGTTATGTGTGATGATGAAACCAAAAATTACAATCTGTGAAAGCTACTTTTAGTGCAAAGCAACTACAACCACATTGTTCTACAAGCAAAACCTTATACAAGGATATAATTCGTACATCATATAACAAACAATGCATGTAAAGTAGTTACATGTAGCAAAAATTAAAATGCAGTAAATGAGTTTCTCAAAAGGGAGGCAGCTTTCACTCTTCCTATCTCTTCTCCTTGAAAATAAGATTATAAATCTGTTGCATTTAAAATTTTTCTCTTTTTTTCCCCCATTTGTTTGCCTTTAACTCCCCGTAATGTAATTGTCTCTGTTTGGTCACTGGTATGTTGTGAAAAAGATACATTTATTTTTTTTTTGCTTTAAAACTCATTACTCTACTCCCTTTTGCTATACATACATATATAGTTTATTTTTTTTTTTTTTTTTTTTTTTTGTTGCATATTTTTCTGCGTTTTTACTATGCATGCAATTTTCTGCATGTTTTAACAAATTAAGTGTCATAAAATGTTGTTCCATTAAAAACGTTTTCTTTATACCAATTAAATGCGAAAAAAAGTTTTGTTACATAAATTAAACATTCGCTTTTAATGGAGAAAATTTAATTAAAAAGGTTCATAAAAAGAATAAACTAAAAGGATAAGATAGAGAGCGAGATTTGTATACACAAGAATACACATAAAGGTGTTTAAGAGATATTTTCTTAACAATAACTTATTTGGAAGACCTGTTAAAAATTACATTTACAAGACTAGTTTGTCTAGAATACAAGCTTTGCAAGACTCATTTCTTTTAAGTATTGCAGTTGCAAGAGTTTATTCTTTACAATAGCAACTTTACAACACTTATCCGACACTTTTCTTTACAATAGCGTCTTTACAGGGCTTGCATCTTCAATGTAAGCTTTTGCAAGTAAAATTTCGTTTAAATAACTTATTTGCAAGACCTTTTTCTTTATAAAAGTATCAATTTAAAATATGTTTCTGTTAAAAATTACAGTTACAAGACTAGTTTGTCTACAATACAAGCTTTGTAAGACTCATTTCTTTTAAATATTGCATTTGCAAGAGTATATTCTTTACAATAGCAACTTTACAATACTTAACCGAAACCATTCTTTACAATAGCGTCTTTACAAGGCTTGCATCTTCAATGTAAGCTTTTGCAAGAGAAATTTCTTTTAAATAACTTATTTGCAAGACCTTTTTCTTTATAATAGTATCAATTTAAAACATTTTTCTGTTAAAAATTACATTTACAAGACTATTTTATCTAGAATACAAGCTTTGCAAGACTCATTTCTTTTAAATATTCTATTTGCAAGAGTATTTACTTAACAGTAGCAACTTTGCAATACTTATCCGACACTTTTCCTTACAATAGCGTCTTTACAAGGCTCGCATCTTCAATGTAAGCTTTTTCAAGTGCAATTTCGTTTAAATAACTTATTTGCAAGACCTTTTTCTTTATAATATTATCAATTTAAAATATGTTTCTGTTAAAAATTACATTTACAAGACTATTGTGTGTAGAATACAAGCTTTGCAACCCTCATTTCTTTTAAATGTTGCATTTGCAAGAGTATATTCTTTACAATAGCAACTTTGCAATACTTATCCGACACTTTTCTTTACCATAGCGTCTTTACAAGGCTTGCATCTTCAATATAAGCTTTTGCAAGTGTAATTTCGTTTAAATAACATATTTGCAAGACCTTTTTCTTTATAATAGTATCAATTTAAAACATTTTTCTGTTAAAAATTACATTTACAAGACTAGTTTGTGTAGAATACAAGCTTTGCAAGACTCATTTCTTTTAAATATTGCATTTCCAAGACTATTTTGTCTAGAATACAAGATTTGCAAGACTCATTTCTTTTAAATATTGCATTTGCAAGAGTATATTCTTTACAATAGCAACTTTATAACACTTACCCGAAACCTTTCTTTACAATAGCTTCTTTACACGGCTTGCATCTTCAATGTAAGCTTTTGCAAGTGAAATTTTATTTAAATAACTTATTTGCAAGACCTTTTTCTTTATAATAGTATCAATTTAAAACATTTTTCTATTAAAAATTACATTTACAAGAATAGTTTGTCTAGAATACAAGCTTTGCATGACTCATTTCTTTTAAATATTGCATTTGCAAGAGTATATTCTTTACAATAGCAACTTTATAACACTTACCCGAAACCTTTCTTTACAATAGCTTCTTTACACGGCTTGCATCTTCAATGTAAGCTTTTGCAAGTGAAATTTTATTGAAATAACTTATTTGCAAGACCTTTTTCTTTATAATAGTATCAATTTAAAACATTTTTCTGTTAAAAATTACATTTACAAGACTATTTTGTCTAGAATACAAGCTTTGTAAGACTCATTTCTTTTAAATATTGCATATGCAAGAGTTAATTCTTTACAATAACAACTTTTCAATAGCAACTTTGCAACACTTATCCGACACTTTTCCTTACCATAGCGTCTTTACGAGGCTTGCATCTACAATGTAAGCTTTTGCAAGTGTAATTTCTTTTAAATAACATATTTGCAAGACACTTTTCTTAATGCTCGTGTTTTTTCAAGACTCTTTTTTATAGAATTTCATCCTTGCAAGACTTGCAACTTTAGCATGGGCTTTATCTAGTTTAATTTCTTTAGATTACTATATTTGCAAGACTCATTGACTTAGATTAGTATATTTTCAAGACTCGTTTCTTTACAATATAGACTTTACAAGTCTATTTTCTTTAACATGCACTTTACCAAGTTATATTTCTTTTAAATCATACTTACAAGACTTATGCCTTTCGATTAGTATCTTTACAAGACTTGTTTCTTTGGCCAGGACCTTATAAGTCTAATTTGTTTGGTAAATTGCCTTTTTCAGGACTCTTTTATTTACAACAGCGTCTTTGCAAGTATAATTTCTTTAGTATAGAGTATTTGCAAGACTCATTTCTTTAAAATAAGTCATTTACCTTATATGGTTATTGAATTTGAATCATTTGCAAGAGTCTTTTATTTAGAATTTTCTTCGAAAAACTAATTTTTTTTATAAATAGTACATTTGCAAGAATTCTGTCTTTTAACTAGTATCTTTACTGGACTTATAGCTCTTAGTAGTAACTTTACAAGATTAATTACGCTTTTACAAGACTCATTTCTTGAAAATAATGACTTTGCAAGACCTAGTACTTAAGAGTAAGTTTAATTTTTTTTCGAAAAGTATCTTTGCAAGACTCGTTTCTTTAGAGTATTGTATTTGCAAGACTCTCATTATTTAAAATAATTCCTTTGCAACACTTGTTTCTTTAGTTTAGTATATTTGCAAGACTTTATTAGAATTTTTCTTTACAAAACTTATTTTCTTTTAAAAGTGTCTTTGCAAGACTTACTTCTTCAAAGATACTAGCTTTACAAGACCAATTTCTTTGGCTAAAAACTTTGCAATAAGTATTTCTTAGTCTGGCATTTTTGCAAGACTTTAAACTAGCAAACTTAATATTTCTTTATGAAAAATCTAATTGTTTACATTGTTGACTTTATGTAAACATTAAAATTTTTTACTGAATTCTCAATTCTTTACATTTTCTGACTTTTAAACTTTAAATATGTAAATTTTATAGAAAATTTTAATTTTTTACATTACTGACATTATGTAAACAATTAGAAAGCTTGAACAGAAATACATTTTAGACCAAAAAATTTTATAAAAACCGAAATTTTATAAGAAATTCTATACTTTATATTGTTAACATTATGTAAACAATGAAAAAAATCTATTAAAAAACAATTTCTGACTTTTAACTACTTTAAAAATTTTAATTTTATAGAAAAATTTAATTTTTTACATAGTTGACATTATGTAAACAATTGAAAAATTTTAAGTAAAATACATTTTAGACCAAAACAATTTATAAAAACCTAAATTTCAATGAAAATTCAATTCTTTACATTATTGACATTAGGTAAACAATTGAAAAATTACACTTAAATTCATTTTTTGACTTTTAACTATTTTGTAAAATGATAATTTTATAGAAAATTTTAATTTTTTACATTGTTGACATTATGTAAACAATTGAACAAATGTAAGTAAAATACATTTTAGAGCAAAACAATTTGTAAAAACCTAAATTTCTATGAAAATTTAATTCTTTACATTGTTGACATAGGGTAAACAATTGAAAAACTTGACCTAAAACTGATTTGAGACAAAAAACATTCTTAAAAACATCAAATTCGAAAGGAATTCAATTGTTTACATTGTTGACATTATGTAAACAATTACAAAACTTGTACTAAAACTAATTTAAAGGCAAAAACTTCATAAAAACATCTTATTCGAGAAAAATTTAACTGTTTACATTATTGACATTATGTAAACATTTAAAAAATTTTAACTAGAATACATTTCAAGGCAAAAAAACTTCATAAAACTATCAAATACGTGAGGGGTTCAATTATTTACATTGTTGACATTGTATAAACAATTAAAAAAGCTTTACAGGAAGACATTTTATGATTGTTACCTCATCGAAAATGGTAATTTTCATGAAAAATATAATTGTTTACATTGTTGACATAAGGTAAACAATTAATATTTTCCACTTAAACACCTTTTAGGATACAAAACTCTTTAGGAAATGTTTGTACAGCGACAAAATTTCATTGTTTACATTGTTGACATAAGGTAAACAATTAAAATTTTGCATTTAAATATCATTTAAGGCTCAAATTTTTTTAGAAAATGTTTGTTGTGCAACAAAATTTCTTTGTTTGCATTGTTGACAAGAGGTAAACAATTAAAATTTTGTATTGAAAACTCGTTAAGAACTAAAAAATCTTAAAAATATGTTGGTAGTAAGACAAAATTTCATTATTTACATTGTTGACATAAGGTAAAACATTAAAATTTTCCATTTAAACTCAATTTTACACTCCAAACTCTTTAAAAAATGATTGCAGTTCAAAAAAATTACATTATTTACATTGTTGACATAAGGTAAACAATGTAAACAATTCACAAAAATTGCTTTCAAAATAAAAAACCTTTTGAAAAATGTATATTCAAAGAAAAATATCAATTATTTACATTATTGACATGAGGTAAACAATACAATATCCCTTACAATTGACACTTTAAACAGTTTTTTCTTTAAAAATCTTTTTTAAATAACTTTTGTCTGTAAAAAATTTAATTGTTTACCTTGTGTCAACTAATTGCTAAATTTTTCCCTTTTCATATCATTTCGTTTACAACTTGCCTTTTTTCTACTTAAAGTTTTGCTGTGACATTTTATGTAATTAATAAATAATAATTGACATTTTAAGAATTAAAACAAACAAACAAGCAACGCAAACCCCTTTTTGTGTAAAATAACTTATCAACATCATCGTCAGCAACTGACATTAGCATCACTTCCATAAAATTAAAATTTCGTAACAAAAATTACAAAACAGAAAAAACACTCGCACACAACTCAATGACACAAACACAGGCTGTTAGTGTAGCTGTGTGTGTGTGTTCGTGTCTGTCTGTAAACAGACAGACTGAGTGTCTAATTGAATAAAAGGATGAAAATTAGAAAATAATGTTGACATTATAAACTACTCATTAAATCGTTACAACAACAACGACAACAATAACAATGGCATTTGGCAATAGCTGTAGGTATAAACTATATAGAAAGTGGAAACAGAAAAAAAAAAACAATTGACAATAAAACATAAAGGAAACGGAAATGGCAATGTAACACTTAACAACGGAAATATACAACATTTACAACCAACTCAATAAATGAAATGAATGAATTTAATAAAACTCATTGTCGTTGACGTTCTCAATTACAGCAACATACACAGACAAACCAACTACAAGCACAAAAAAAAAACTTAAATCTAACTCTTATACCCTCACTCTTAGAGACTCTTAAGTAGAAAAACATGTTTGGACTTGCATTCAAAATTTGATTTTGTGAATGAACAAAAAAACTAGAATAATATACGACAATACTTTGACAAATAAAACTGCCAAACTGACAGACAGACAAACGGACATGGTAACTGGTTTTGGTCTCTGCCCCTTCCTTTAAGTTGTTTTTTTTTTTTTTTTTCGAAAATCTTAAATTATATACTTGTGTTAGAAAATAGAAGATTAGGTTTGGCAAGAAGAGCTAAAGGAAAGGACATGATTGTTTTTGTTTTGTATGCTATAGATTTGTAGAGAAAATATAAACGAAATAAAAAGAATTAAAAAAATATTTATCACCAGAAGTGTTACGTGACAATAATTTGAAATGGAAAATAATAAAAGCAACAGTTCTAAGGAAAACTATAAATGGAAAGAGAATTTTGGCATTTGAACTACAACAAAACTAGAACAGAACTACAACAGAATAGAACTAGAACAGAACTAGAACAGAATAGAACCAGAATAGAAAAAGAACAGAACTAGAACAGAACTAGAACAGAACTAGAACAGAACTAGAACAGAACTAGAACAGAACTAGAACAGAACTAGAACAGAACTAGAACAGAACTAGAACAGAACTAGAACATAACTAGAACACAACTAGAACAGAACTAGAACAGAACTAGAACAGAACTAGAACAGAACTAGAACAGAACTAGAACAGAACTAGAACAGAACTAGAACAGAACTAGAACAGAAATAGAACAGAACTAGAACAGAACTAGAACAGAACTAGAACAGAACTAGAACAGAACTAGAACAGAACTAGAACAGAACTAGAACAGAACTAGAACAGAACTAGAACAGAACTAGAACAGAACTAGAACAGAACTAGAACAGAACTAGAACAGAACAGAACTAGAACAGAACTAGAACAGAACAGAACTAGAACAGAACTAGAACAGAACTAGAACAGAACTAGAACAGAACTAGAACAGAACTAGAACAGAACAGAACTAGAACAGGACTAGAACAGAACTAGAACAGAACTAGAACAGAACTAGAACAGAACTAGAACAGAACTAGAATAGAACTAGAACAGAACTAGAACAGAACTAGAACAGAACTAGAACAGAACTAGAACAGAACTAGAACAGAACTAGAACAGAACTAGAACAGAACTAGAACAGAACTAGAACAGAACAGAACAGAACTAGAACAGAACTAGAACAGAACTAGAACAGAACTAGAACAGAACTAGAACAGAACTAGAACAGAACTAGAACAGAACTAGAACATAACTAGAACAGAACTAGAACAGAACTAGAACAGAACTAGAACATAACTAGAACAGAACTAGAACAGAACTAGAACAGAACTAGAACAAACTAGAACAGAACTAGAACAGAACTAGAACAGAACTAGAACAGAACTAGAACAGAACTAGAACAGAACTAGAACAGAACTAGAACAGAACTAGAACAGAACTAGAACAGAACTAGAACAGAACTAGAACAGAACTAGAACAGAACTAGAACAGAACTAGAACAGAACTAGAACAGAACTAGAACAGAACTAGAACAGAACTAGAACAGAACTAGAACAGAACTAGAACAGAACTAGAACAGAACTAGAACAGAACTAGAACAGAACTAGAACAGAACTAGAACAGAACTAGAACAGAACTAGAACAGAACTAGAACAGAACTAGAACAGAACTAGAACAGATAGAACAGAACTAGAACAAACTAGAACAGAACTAGAACAGAACTAGAACAGAACTAGAACAGAACTAGAACAGAACTAGAACAGAACTAGAACAGAACTAGAACAGAACTAGAACAGAACTAGAACAGAACTAGAACAGAACTAGAACAGAACTAGAACAGAACTAGAACAGAACTAGAACAGAACTAGAACAGAACTAGAACAGAACTAGAACCGAACTAGAAACAGAACTAGAACAGAACTAAAACAGAACTAGAACAGAACTAGAACAGAACTAGAACAGAACTAGAACAGAACTAGAACAGAACTAGAACAGAACTAGAACAGAACTAGAACATGAACTAGAACTGAACTAGAACTGAACTAGAACTGAACTAGAACTGAACTAGAACTGAACTAGAACTGAACTAGAACTGAACTAGAACTGAACTAGAACTGAACTAGAACTGAACTAGAACTGAACTAGAACTGAACTAGAACTGAACTAGAACTGAACTAGAACTGAACTAGAACTGAACTAGAACTGAACTAGAACTGAACTAGAACTGAACTAGAACTGAACTAGAACTGAACTAGAACTGAACTAGAACTGAACTAGAACTGAACTAGAACTGAACTAGAACTGAACTAGAACTGAACTAGAACTGAACTAGAACTGAACTAGAACTGAACTAGAACTGAACTAGAACTGAACTAGAACTGAACTAGAACTGAACTAGAACTGAACTAGAACTGAACTAGAACTGAACTAGAACTGAACTAGAACTGAACTAGAACTGAACTAGAACTGAACTAGAACTGAACTAGAACTGAACTAGAACTGAACTAGAACTGAACTAGAACTGAACTAGAACTGAACTAGAACTGAACTAGAACTGAACTAGAACTGAACTAGAACTGAACTAGAACTGAACTAGAACTGAACTAGAACTGAACTAGAACTGAACTAGAACTGAACTAGAACCCTACGAACTAGAACTGACTAGACGGAACTAGAACTGAACTCGACCTGAACTAGAACTGAACTAGAACTGGAACTAGAACTGAAACTAGAACTGACTAGAACTGAACTAGACTGACTAGAACTGAACTAGAACGGAACTAGAACTTAACCTAGAACTGTAAACGAGAACTGAACTGGAAATGAACTAGAAACTGAATTAGAACTTGAACTAGAACTGAGACTAGAATTGAACTAGAACTGAACTAGAACAGAACTAGAACGTAACTAGAACAATTTGGGCCTAGAATTGTATTTTGCTTAGAAATTTTAATATATTTTTTTAAAGTTGTCTATGAAATATATTTCCAAAGGGGTAATAAACTCTTTGAAAAACACAAAAAGATCAATAATGAGTTTTAGATTAATTTTTTTATGTAACCAATGTCCATAGTTTGAGCTTTACGAACAGAGTGTTAATTAGTATTTCTTTCTTTCTCTTTACCCCATAAATACACAACGAAAAAAGTATTAAAATGTTTAATGAAGCTCGAACGTTATTTGGTTGGCTACAGATTTAACATACGTTTGCCAAAAAAATAGCAAAAAAACAACACTGAAACAAGAAAGGATTTCCGTTTTTACCAACGGAAGTTAAACAAATAATATACTGATGTTAAAGGACTTTAATACACCCACACTCTTGAAAAATACACACGTACTTTTACTTACATTTATGTTGTGTATGTAGATTAAATAGATTTTTTCGTCTTCCACACACTTTCTTTCTTTATAAAGAACGAACCGAAAAAAAATCACACATAAATCTGAGTAAATAAAAGAACGAATTCAAAGAACCAAGAAGAAAACAGAAATCTACAAAATATTTCATAAGCAACGAAACGCATGAAGTCTATGAGGCGTAGAAACCCCATCACGCAATTTTTTTTCGTAAAGATTTTATTTCCATTTCTTAGACATACAAGCAAACAAACACATGTTAAAGAGTTTCCGTTGAACACATACAACCATATCAGTATCAAAAATATAAGATTTGCTCTTAGCAAATCTTATATTTATTCCATTTTTTCTCTTTTCTGGTAGTAGAGGGAGGTTCGCTGTGAAGAGTCATTTTAAAGCTACAAGTTGTTTTAACTTTAAACGTGCTGTTACAAATTTAAACATGTTTTTTTCTTTTTGTTTAGATTCTTTAGCTTTTTTGCAGGGTGTAGTAGTCTGCAGCAAATGTAGTGTGAAACAAATTAAGCACATTATAAAGAAATTTAAATTTATTATGCAAAACGCAAAAAAACAAAAAAAAAATACACAGAGAAAACAGATTCGTTATCACAACCGAATTTGTTTCCAATCGAATTTGTTCGGTTGCATGTACTTCCACAAAAAATTATTGTAATTATCGAAAATTTCGTTCCATAACACTACTTTTTAGAACAAAGGTTGGTTGTTACTACCGAATTTTCAATTGAAGCCAGGAAAATTTTAGTTAGCGTAACTACTAATTTTTAAAAACAATTCGGTCATAGGAACCGAAACTATCAATATTAAGAACCAATTAAAATACACGTTTTTATGTTTTTTTTTTTTTTTTTTTGTATTTACTGTTTATTTACTATTGTATAAATATTATCGATAAATTGAATTACTCATATATGAACATATGAATACATCTTCAATATATACATATTTTGCAGAGATATGTGATAAGCTGTTATATTTTCCTTGTGATTGGCTACAATATCAAGCAATTTGCACTAATATATACAGTTTACCGCTTTCTTAAAATAAATATGTACATCTTGATGTTTGAAATAATCTTGAAATTTGTTTACTAAATTCGTCCTGTATTTTTGCCAACTGCATGGTCAAATTATGCCCTCATACAAATGTACGAGGAAATTATATCAAACATTATCTACACAGTATCTGAAAACAGAACAAAGGATTTTTCTAAAAAATCTTTTAAAAGAAATAGTTTCGATTTTCTTACCATAAGGTCTATGCGATTTCTGGGTACAGACTTCCTTGGGTACTTGGGGTTGCTAGCCCATTTCGAGGTCACAGGTCTGCGGAAATGTACGTTTGTTCTTACTTTACGTACACGGGTACTTAAAGCGTCCTTGATAATATTGTTCTGGGCCTTTTTAGGCTTTAGAAAAGCTACAGCCTTAGCCTTCGAGGAGAGTTTGTGCTTCTTACCAGCAGATTTAACATACGTTTGCCAAAAAAATAGCAAAAAAACAACACTGAAACAAGAAAGGATTTCCGTTTTTACCAACGGAAGTTAAACAAATAATATACTGATGTTAAAGGACTTTAATACACCCACACTCTTGAAAAATACACACGTACTTTTACTTACATTTATGTTGTGTATGTAGATTAAATAGATTTTTTCGTCTTCCACACACTTTCTTTCTTTATAAAGAACGAACCGAAAAAAAATCACACATAAATCTGAGTAAATAAAAGAACGAATTCAAAGAACCAAGAAGAAAACAGAAATCTACAAAATATTTCATAAGCAACGAAACGCATGAAGTCTATGAGGCGTAGAAACCCCATCACGCAATTTTTTTTCGTAAAGATTTTATTTCCATTTCTTAGACATACAAGCAAACAAACACATGTTAAAGAGTTTCCGTTGAACACATACAACCATATCAGTATCAAAAATATAAGATTTGCTCTTAGCAAATCTTATATTTATTCCATTTTTTCTCTTTTCTGGTAGTAGAGGGAGGTTCGCTGTGAAGAGTCATTTTAAAGCTACAAGTTGTTTTAACTTTAAACGTGCTGTTACAAATTTAAACATGTTTTTTTCTTTTTGTTTAGATTCTTTAGCTTTTTTGCAGGGTGTAGTAGTCTGCAGCAAATGTAGTGTGAAACAAATTAAGCACATTATAAAGAAATTTAAATTTATTATGCAAAACGCAAAAAAACAAAAAAAAAATACACAGAGAAAACAGATTCGTTATCACAACCGAATTTGTTTCCAATCGAATTTGTTCGGTTGCATGTACTTCCACAAAAAATTATTGTAATTATCGAAAATTTCGTTCCATAACACTACTTTTTAGAACAAAGGTTGGTTGTTACTACCGAATTTTCAATTGAAGCCAGGAAAATTTTAGTTAGCGTAACTACTAATTTTTAAAAACAATTCGGTCATAGGAACCGAAACTATCAATATTAAGAACCAATTAAAATACACGTTTTTATGTTTTTTTTTTTTTTTTTTTGTATTTACTGTTTATTTACTATTGTATAAATATTATCGATAAATTGAATTACTCATATATGAACATATGAATACATCTTCAATATATACATATTTTGCAGAGATATGTGATAAGCTGTTATATTTTCCTTGTGATTGGCTACAATATCAAGCAATTTGCACTAATATATACAGTTTACCGCTTTCTTAAAATAAATATGTACATCTTGATGTTTGAAATAATCTTGAAATTTGTTTACTAAATTCGTCCTGTATTTTTGCCAACTGCATGGTCAAATTATGCCCTCATACAAATGTACGAGGAAATTATATCAAACATTATCTACACAGTATCTGAAAACAGAACAAAGGATTTTTCTAAAAAATCTTTTAAAAGAAATAGTTTCGATTTTCTTACCATAAGGTCTATGCGATTTCTGGGTACAGACTTCCTTGGGTACTTGGGGTTGCTAGCCCATTTCGAGGTCGCAGGTCTGCGGAAATGTACGTTTGTTCTTACTTTACGTACACGGGTACTTAAAGCGTCCTTGATAATATTGTTCTGGGCCTTTTTAGGCTTTAGAAAAGCTACAGCCTTAGCCTTCGAGGAGAGTTTGTGCTTCTTACCAGCAGCAGCCTTATTTTTGGTATTCTTTGTTTTTGGGTTTATTCTTTGGTTTTTGGCTTAGCCTTAGAGGCAACTTTCTGTGTAAGAGCGGCTTCAACTGGTTTTTTAGTAGCAGCAGCAGATCTTTTAGCTTGATCCGGCTTTGCTGCACTTTCCTTTTTGCGAGCGGCAGAAGTAGTAGCCGAAGCCTTCTTCTCTTGTTCCTTATCACCAGGCTTGGCAGCGGTTTTTCGGTTTTCTTTGAAATTTCAGATTATCAATATTTAAAAAATGCTTGTAGGTATGGACACACAGCGTTCTGAAATTAAACATTTGATGTTTATTTTATATTTTATACATGGAAACAATTTTTACTTACAATTTCTTTTAAAAATCTGCAAAACTTCTATTTATTTTAAATTTTTTATTTTATTTGTAAATGTTTGTTCTTTTTTATTTCTTTATTATTTTAGTACTAAATATTTTTAAATGTCAAGTAAACTAACCATTTGTATATTGTATTCGATTGGAAATACCGAATTAGATTTTATTGTAATAAATATCGATTTTTTCGGTTGGAAATACCGAATTATTCTCTATTTTATTAACATAACCGAACTTTTTATACTTTTAATTGAAGTATGTGGGTGCCACAACTAAAAACAAATTTTTGGCATTAATAAAAAGATGTAAACAAAATTGTGATTACAAGTACTGATATTTACAGTTGAAGCAAATAATTGTATATTTAATTCGGTCTTGCTAAATGACATAATTAAAATTACCGTTTATAAAGCTCAAGTTGGTTAGATTAACTGAATGTATAGTTAGGCGAACTTTAGTTCGATTACAGTTTTGTTTTTTCAGTTGTAATTATATAAAATATGTTGAAAGTATTGTTTTTTAATAACTACAACTAATATTCTTTTATAGTAAATAAATAATTGCAACTGTGACCGATTTCCAACCAATCATTTTTCTGTGTGTATGCTTTTAAAGGCTGTAAATGTTTAAAATATTAAAGTGAGAAAACAAATTAAAAACTTTTTTTATAAAAAAGCGAATTAGAGCTGAACTAGAAAACAACTAGAATCGAACTAGAACAGAACTAGAACAGAACTAAAACAGAACTAGAACAGAACTAAAACAGAACTAAAACAGAACTAGAACAGAACTTGAACAGAACTAGAACAGAATCAGAACAGAATCAGAACAGAACTAGAACATAACTAGAACAGAACTAGAACAGAACTAGAACAGAACTAGAACAGAACTAGAACAGAACTAGAACAGAACTAGAACAGAACTAGAACAGAACTAGAACTGAACTAGAACAGAACTAGAACAGAACTAGAACAGAACTAGAACAGAACTAGAACAGAACTAGACAGAACTAGAACAGAACTAGAACAGAACTAGAACAGAACTAGAACAGAACTAGAACAGAACTAGAACAGAACTAGAACAGAACTAGAACAGAACTAGAACAGAACTAGAACAGAACTAGAACAGAACTAGAACAGAACTAGAACAGAACTAGAACAGAACTAGAACAGAACTAGAACAGAACTAGAACAGAACTAGAACAGAACTAGAACAGAACTAGAACAGAACTAGAACAGAACTAGAACAGAACTAGAACAGAACTAGAACAGAACTAGAACAGAACTAGAACAGAACTAGAACCCAGAACTAGAACCGGAACTAGAACAGAACTAGAACAGAAACTAGAACAGAACTCGAAAAACTAGAACAGAACTAGAACAGAACTAGAACAGAACTAGAACAGAACTAGAACAGAACTAGAACAGAACTAGAACAGAACTAGAACAGAACTAGAACAGCAACTAGAACAGAACTAGAACAGAACTAGAACAGAACTAGAACAGAACTAGAACAGAACTAGAACAGAACTAGAACTAGAACAGACTAGAACAGAACTAGAACAGAACTAGAACAGAACTAGAACGAACTAGAACAGAAACTAGAACAGAACTAGAACAGAACTAGAACAGAACTAGAACAGAACTAGAACAGAACTAGAACAGAACTAGAACAGAACTAGAACAGAACTAGAACAGAACTAGAAACAGAACTAGAACAGAACTAGAACAGAACTAGAACAGAACTAGAACAGAACTAGACAGAACTAGAACGAACTAGAACAGAACTAGAACAGAACTAGCACAGAACTAGAACAGAACAGAACAGAACTAGAACAGAACTAGAACAGAACTAGAACAGAACAGAAAGAACTAGAACAGAACTAGAACTAGAACAGAACTAAGAACTAGAACAGAACTAGAACAGAACTAGAACAGAACAAGAACAGAACTAGAACTAGAACAGAACTAGAACAGAACTAGAACAGAACTAGAACAGAACTAGAACAGAACTAGAACAGAACTAGAACAGAACTAGAACAGAACTAGAACAGAACTAGAACAGAACTAGAACAGACTAGAACAGAACTAGAACAGAACTAGAACAGAACTAGAACAGAACTAGAACAGAACTAAAGAACTAGAACAGAACTAGAACAGAACTAGAACAGAAACTAGAACAGAACTAGAACTAGAACAGAACTAGAACGGAACTAGAACAGAACTAGACCAGGAACTAGAACAGAACTAGAACATAACTAGAAAACAGAACTAGAACAGAACTAGAACACAGAAACTAGAACAGAACTTAGAACAGAACTAGAACAACAACTAGAACAGAACTAGAACAGAACTAGAACAGAACTAGAACAGAACAAGAACAGAACTAGAACAGAACTAGAACATAACTAGAACAGAACTAGAACAGAACTAGAACAGAACAAGAACAGAACTAGAACTAGAACAGAACTAGAACAGAACTAGAACAGAACTAGAACAGAACTAGAACATAACTAGAACAGAACTAGAACAGAACTAGAACAGAACAGAACAGAACTAGAACAGAACTAGAACAGAACTAGAAACAGAACTAGAACAGAACTAGAACAGAACTAGAACAGAACTAGAACAGAACTAGAACAGAACTTAGAACAGAACTAGAACAGAACTAGAACAGAACTAGAACAGAACTAGAACAGAACTAGAACAGAACTAGAACAGAACTAGACAGAACTAGAACAGAACTAGAACAGAACTAGAACAGAACTAGAACAGAACTAGAACAGAACTAGAACAGAACTAGAACAGAACTAGAACAGAACTAGAACAGAACTAGAACAGAACTAGAACAGAACTAGAACAGAATAGAACAGAACTAGAACAAACGAACTAGAACAGAACTAGAACAGAATAGAACAGAACTAGAACAAGAACTAGAACAACTAGAACAGCTTAGAAACAGAACTAGAAACAGAACTAGAACAGAACTAGAACAGAATAGAACAGAACTTAGAACAGAACTAGCACAGAACTAGAACAGAACTAGAACAGAACTAGGAACAGAACTAGAACAGAACTAGAACAGAACTAGAACAGAACTAGACCAGAACTAGAACAGAACTAGAACAGAACTAGAACAGAACTAGAACAAGAACTCGAACAGAACTAGAACAGAACTAGAACAGAACTAAACTCCAACAGAACTAGAACAGCACCAGGACATTACAAGAATAGATCTAGAACTGAATTAGAAGTAAATTAGAACTAAACTGAGTACCACAAAACGTATGATTATTATATAATTTCTCATAATTATATATCGATCATACGCCCTAATATTTCAAGAAATAGAAGGTAAGATAACTAAATAAAATAAATATAAAACTAAACTGCACTGCAACTGAACTCATTCGCATCTTGAGTTATTTAAAGTTTATCAAAAGATATCCCTTTCTATTATAATTTTGTTTCGAAATCCTTTTGCGGCAAACACATAATCTTCTCTTTCAACTAGAACATTTTCCTCGCATTTTTCCGGTTTCTATTTAACAATAAAAAGCAAAATACAGAAGAAAACAAGTCCTAACAGATGTATGACGTCTAGCTGCTTTATTATCATTTCATGGTGTATTTAAGCCTGTTTAATCATGCTTAACAATACATTATAAATACATGCTGTAAAACAACCCGAATATAAGGGGGAGAGGGAAAATAGCAGCAAATAAAAATCAGCGTTACACAAGAACGAACTTTGGCCTAAACAGGCGATAAGAGAGCAGTGTTGAGATCTTCGAAAAGAAAACAACATTAAAATCCTTTATATACTAAATATTTGAATTAATAAAGCTGTAGGAAAAAGGGAAATCCCACTTTTTTTGCTTTGATAAATAAAAGAAATTCCTAAACATTCTTTACAACTTTCTTTTTCATTTATTTGCCAAAAAGAAAAAATCCTTTTTATTATCAACAGAAAGAAAAAAATAAATATAAATCATACCATTCAGCCCGCAAACAAACAGCACTGAAGAAAGATTTTTATGAACATTTGATGAACATTTTTTCACAGACAGACAGATTCAGAGTAATTTGAGAGCAGTTCTAGTTCAGTTCTAGTTCAGTTCTAGTTCGTTCTAGTTCAGTTCTAGTCAGTTCTCAGTTCTCGTTCAGTTATCGTTCAGTTCAGTTCAGTTCTAGTTCAGTTCTAGTTCAGTTCTAGTTCAGTTCTAGTTCGTAGTTCAGTTCTAGTTCAGTCTAGTAGTTCAGTTCTAGTTCAGTTCTAGTTCAGTTCTAGTTCAGTTCTAGTTCAGTTCTAGTTCAGTTCTAGTTCAGTTCTAGTTCAGTTCTAGTTCAGTTCTAGTTCAGTTCTAGTTCAGTTCTAGTTCAGTTCTAGTTCAGTCAGTAGTTCTAGTTCAGTTCTAGTTCAGTTCTAGTTCAGTTCTAGGTTCAGTTCTAGTTCAGTTCTAGTTCAGTTCTAGTTCAGTTCTAGTTCAGTTCTAGTTCAGTTCTAGTTCAGTTCTAGTTCAGTTCTAGTTCAGTTCTAGTTCAGTTCTAGTTCAGTTCTAGTTCTAGTTCATTTCTAGTTCAGTTCTAGTTCAGTTCTAGTTCAGTTCTAGTTCAGTTCTAGTTCAGTTCTAGTTCAGTTCTAGTTCAGTCTAGTTCAGTTCTAGTTCAGTTCTAGTTCAGTTCTAGTTCAGTTCTAGTTCAGTTCTAGTTCAGTTCTAGTTCAGTTCTAGTTCAGTTCTAGTTCAGTTCTAGTTCAGTTCTAGTTCAGTTCTAGTTCAGTTCTAGTTCAGTTCTAGTTCAGTTCTAGTTCAGTTCTAGTTCAGTTCTAGTTCAGTTCTAGTTCAGTTCTAGTTCAGTTCTAGTTCAGTTCTAGTTCAGTTCTAGTTCAGTTCTAGTTCAGTTCTAGTTCAGTTCTAGTTCAGTTCTAGCTTCAGTTCTAGTTCAGTTCTAGTTCAGTTCTAGTTCAGTTCTATGTCAGTTCTAGTTCAGTTCTAGTTCAGTTCTAGTTCAGTTCTAGTTCAGTTCTAGTTCAGTTCTAGTTCAGTTCTAGTTCAGTTCTAGTTCAGTTCTAGTTCAGTTTCTAGTTCAGTTCTAGTTCAGTTCTAGTTCAGTTCTAGTTCAGTTCTAGTTCAGTTCTAGTTCAGTTCTAGTTCAGTTCTAGTTCAGTTCTAGTTCAGTTCTAGTTCAGTTCTAGTTCAGTTCTAGTTCAGTTCTAGTTCAGTTCTAGTTCAGTTCTAGTTCAGTTCTAGTTTAGTTCTAGTTCAGTCAGTTCTAGTTCAGTTCAGTTCTAGTTCAGTTCTAGTTCAGTTCTAGTTCAGTTCTAGTTCTGTTCTAGTTCTGTTCCAGTTCTGTTCTAGTTCAGTTCTAGTTCAGTTCTAGTTCAGTTCTAGTTCAGTTTTAGTTCAGTTCTAGTTCAGTTCTAGTTCAGTTCTAGTTCAGTTCTATTTCAGTTCTAGTTCAATTCCAGTTTAGTTTTAGTTCAGTTATAGTTCAGTTCTAGTTATTCTCTCAGTGCTTTGATTTGACTTGTTTTATTCATATTATGTTGGTATCGAGCAAAAAGAAAAAGTGCTAAAATCTTTTGCCTTATGACTTATGTTCAAAAAGGAGTAACTGGGAGTTATTCTTCTAAGCATTACATTTTATAGATTAAATGTGTCTTGTATTACAAGACATTTATGAGGTTTTTCGCATATATTCATTTAAAAGGAGAATTTTCTGGTTAATATTAAGAAATTTTTTAAAATGGTAAATAATATGTATTATTTATAAATCTTTTTCACAAATTTTTAATTTAAAGCTAAATTTTAATAAACTTTCATTCTCTCTTTTTCTTACAGGTAAATTTGTTGGCATTCTAAAAATAGTAGTAAGTCTGTCTAAAACATTTTTCATAAAAAAAAATCTTCTTTCGATCTCTTAAACATTCTTTAAGTGCAAACGTGTATTTCTAGTAAATTCTGTGGTTTTCGTTAAACCTTTAACTTTATTTTAACTGCTCGTCCTTGCTGTTGTTGTTTATGCTTCAAACATTAATAGTCATTCATGGGGGAGTCCTTTTTGTTGCATTAAAGATGCAAAAGCAACTAGAAAAACAACATGGGAAAATATGCAACAACAAAACAGTGCAGTTTTTAAAGTTTATGAAGGAAACTGCTGAAAGTGAAGGTTGTTTGTTTGGACTGACTAGTAGTTACAAATAAAGTTTTTTGTTTTTTTTCTCCATTATGTTTTTCTTTAATACTTTATAGTTTATGAAAATTGGCTTCAATGTAAATAATGTTGAACATGCAACAGCAGTAAGGGTGAAAAGCAACTTAAGAAAAAAGAAATTATTTAAAAGTTTTATGATAATTTTCATTTTCTTTTAGCAGCCAGAAGTTTTATTTTTACTAAATAATAATAATGACAAAGAAAGGCGTTAAATTAAACATAAGATGAATATAAAAAATTAGATGAAAGAGAATAGAAATAAGAAAAAAATTATGCAGGAATAAGTTCAATGATTAAAGTTTTTTAATAGAAATAAGTTTTAAATAATTGAAAAAATATGTATATTTTTTAACTAAATTCAAATGAAATAAAATTAGTATAGAATCACAATTTCGGAAACAGTAGTATTTTAACTACTATTTCAAAAGTGCCAAAATTATCGTTCTGGTACAGTTTCTAGTTCTGTTCTTGTTCTGTTCTAGTTCGGTTCTAGTTCTGTTCTAGTTCTGTTCTAGTTCTGTTCTAGTTCTGTTCTAGTTCTGTTCTAGTTCTGTTCTGTTCTAGTTCTGTTCTAGTTCTGTTCTAGTTCTGTTCTAGTTCTGTTCTAGTTCTGTTCTAGTTCTGTTCTAGTTCTGTTCTAGTTCTGTTCTAGTTCTGTTCTAGTTCTGTTCTAGTTCTGTTCTAGTTCTGTTCTAGTTCTGTTCTAGTTCTGTTCTAGTTCTGTTCTAGTTCTGTTCTAGTTCTGTTCTAGTTCTGTTCTAGTTCTGTTCTAGTTCTGTTCTAGTTCTGTTCTAGTTCTGTTCTAGTTCTGTTCTAGTTCTGTTCTAGTTCTGTTCTAGTTCTGTTCTAGTTCTGTTCTAGTTCTGTTCTAGTTCTGTTCTAGTTCTGTTCTAGTTCTGTTCTAGTTCTGTTCTAGTTCTGTTCTAGTTCTGTTCTAGTTCTGTTCTAGTTCTGTTCTAGTTCTGTTCTAGTTCTGTTTCTAGTTCTGTTCTAGTTCTGTTCTAGTTCTGTTCTAGTTCTGTTCTAGTTCTGTTCTAGTTCTGTTCTAGTTCTGTTCTAGTCTGTTCTAGTCTAGTTCTGTTTCTAGTTCTGTTCTAGGTCTGTTCTAGTTCTTCTAGTGCTGTTCTAGTTCCGGTTCTATTCTGTTCGTGCTAGTGTCTGTTCTAAGTTCTGTTCTAGTTCTGTTCTAGTTCTGTTCTAGTTGCTGTTCTAGTCTGTTTTAGAGTTTTGTTCGAGTTGATGTTCTAGCGTTCTGTTCCTAGTTCTGTTCAGTGTTCTGTTCTAGTTCTGTTCTAGTTCGGTCTAGTTCCTGTTCGAGTGTCTGTTCTAGTTCTGTTCTAGTTCCGTTTCTAGTTCCGTTCTAAGTTCGGTTCTAGTTCTGTTCTAGTTCTGTTCTAGTTCTGTTCTAGTTCTGTTCTAGTTCTAGTTCTGTTCTAGTTCTGTTCTAGTTCTGTTCTAGTTCTTTCTAGTTCTGTTCTAGTTCTGGTCTAGTTCTGTTCTAGTTCTGTTCTAGTTATGTTCTAGTCTGTCTAGTTCTGTTCTAGTTCTGTTCTAGTTCTGTTCTAGTTCTGTTCTAGTTCTGTTCTAGTTCTGTTCTAGTTCTGTTCTAGCTCTGTTCTAGTTCTGTACTAGTTCTGTTCTAGTTCTGTTCTAGTTCTGTTCTAGTTCTGTTCTAGTTCTGTTCTAGTTCTGTTCTAGTTCTGTTCTAGTTCTGTTCTAGTTCTGTTCTAGTTCTGTTCTAGTTCTGTTCTAGTTCTGTTCTAGTTCTGTTCTAGTTCTGTTCTAGTTCTGTTCTAGTTCTGTTCTAGTTCTGTTCTAGTTCTGTTCTAGTTTTGTTCTAGTTCTGTTCTAGTTTATTTTTAATGTAAAATAACGAGTTTATGGAAAATATTAAGCCAGTTACATTTCTGGCATTTATATTTATTTAGAAATTGATACATTTTCTTTTTTGTTTACTTGTGTGTGTGTGGTTTTCAAGAAAATTTATTTTTCTCAAATGATTGATTGACATTGAATGCTAAAGCCAAAATAAGTTATAGAATCAAAATGCAAACAAGTATGTAACCAATTTATAGTCTTCTATCACTTTCACTTCATTGCGTAAGTGAGTGAAGAGGAGATATGTATGTACAGCAAAACAAAAACCCTTTAACCAAACAATCATGTAGTAAATAAAGTAAAAAAAAAAACAACAACAATAACTACCTTACATGATTAATTTAAAGTGACAAGAACAACAACAACGACGACTACATGAAACGGAACTGTGTAATGTTGTAAACAAATACGCAACATTTACTAAAGAGCTGGGTAAACAACAGCAGCAACAACTATTACTTACACACAACAAATACAAACATAAACACATGTATATTCATACACCTTTACTTAATCAGACACCCACTCATTTTTTACTGCTGATTTTCGTCATACTCGTATTTTTCTCCTTTCAAACACACGACCATTAAGCAGATATTCGTTAAACCTTTCGTTTGCTGCTTGGTTGTTTATATGGTGTTGCGTAAGTAGAACTTGTTGTTGTTTGTGTTGCTGCAGTGAGTAGTTGAGTAATGTAGTACTTACTCCCTTGTTATTCAAAAGCATTATTGTTAATGGTGTGTGCGTTTTTTTTTTTTTTTTTTTGTTTCTTCACTCATCTTGGGAAATTCATTCAATAACAGAGAAGTATTGACAACATTTGCTGCTGTTGTTGTTGCTTCTATTACTGCTGTTGAGTTCTGTTTTCTTAGTGGTTTCGCCCTTTTTTCAATTTCTTTTAGTTCAAAAATAGCTTTGTATATTTCATGTTGAGCCTCTGGGGAGTCTTCTGTTATGTCGTTTGTTGTGTATTTTTTTATAAATATAAAAGTATAACCATTACATTGTCACATACACAGTTTTTTTGCAACAATAACAACATGTAAAGTTAGCGCGAAGAGTTGGGCGGGGGTTTTTATGTAAAAAATTTATTTCAGTTTTATAATAAAAACTGATGATAAGTAAAGGTATGAGAAGTTTTTCTTAAAAAAAAAACGCAATTTCTTTAAATATAAAAAAACTAATAAACTAAAAACAGTTAAAAATATATAAACAAAAAATTTGCATAACATGAGTAAATTTACTCAAGTTAAACATAATCTCAAACGGAATACATAATAAAAAGAGTATCAAATAATAAAAAAAAATACTACTATTTTAAAATTTATTAATATAAATTATTTTTTCTATTATAACACTAAACAAAAGTAGAGAAATATCACAATTTTGAAAATAGTAGTAGATCTACTACTATTTTTAAAACCTTGAAAACTGAAGTTTTGCAAACGCAAAATAATTATTTATGACTTTAGTATAGCAAATATATAAAAAATTTCCAAAAATACTAATATTTCACTAAAAAATAGTAGTAAAAATTCTTAAATATTCGAAAACAATTTTTTTCTTAACAGAAATGCATTTTTAGACCTCAAATTTTTTTTAAATAGTAGTAAATCTACTACTTTTTTTAAAACTTTGAAAACTGAAGTTTTGCAAAGGCAATATAATTATTTATGACTTTAAAATAGCAAAAATTAAAAAAAAAAAAAATAAAAATACTACTATTTCACTAAAAAATCGTAGTAAAAATTTTTAAATATTCGAGAAACAAATTTTTTCTTAACAGAAATGCATTTTTTAGACCTCAAAAAAACAAATTTATTATTAAAATTGAATTTTCTAAAATAGTAATAGATCTACTACTATTTTTAATACCTTGAAAACTAAAGTTTTGCAATGGCAAGATATTTATTTATATCTTTAATATAAACAAAAATTAAAAAATTCTTCAAAAATACTACTATTTCACTAAAAAAACAGTAGTAAAAACTCTTAAATAATCAAACAATATATTTTCTCTTAAACAAAAGCTTTTTTTATATCTCAAATAAAACAGATTTAGTATTAATATGGTATTTTGAAAATAGTAGTAGATCTACTACTATTTTTAAAATCTTGAAAAATCAAGTTTTAACAGCACAAAATAATTACTTAACTCATTAGTTTAAACAAAAGTATGGAAATTTCTCAAAAATACTACTATTTTACTAAGAAATAGTAGTAAAAATTATTAAAAATACGAAAAAATAAATTTTTATTACGGGAAATTTCTTTTCAGAACTAAAATTAAGCAAATTTTTTGTTAAAATTGGTATTTGAAAATAGTAGTAGATTTGCTACTATTTTTAAAACCTTGAAAAATGAAGTTTTGAGAGCACAAAACGATTCTTTATCTCTTTAAAATAAACAAAAATATAAAACTTTTTCAAAAATACTACATTTCACCAAAAATGGTAGTCAAAATTCTTAAATGTTCAAAAAATAGATTTTCTCTTAACAGAAATGCATTTCCAAAGCAAAAATAAATCAAATTGGGTATCAAAAACAAATTTTAAAAATAGTAGTAGATCTACTACTATTTTTAAAATCAGGAAAATTCAAGCTTAGAGAGTTGAAAATAATTATTGATCTCATTAGCGTAAACGAAACCATAAATTATTTTCAAATTTACTACTTTTTCCCTCAAAATAGTAGTAGAAATTTTTAAATTACTGAAAAAAAAAATATTTTTCTTATCAGAAATGCTTGTTCAGAGCTTAAATACAACTAAACGGGTGTTAAAATTTATTTTTAAAAATAGTAGTAAATCTACTACTATTTTCAAAAATCATCTATAACTAAGATTTTTAGCGGTAAAATTATTGCTTATAGAAAAATGTTAAGAAAAGATAAAAATTTTCTCATAAATACTACTATTTGTCAAAAAATAGTAGTAAAAATTCTTTAAATAATAAAAAAAAAAAATAATTTTCTTAATAAAATTAGCTTTTTCAATGCTAAATTAAACAAAACTAACGTAAAAAGTTTAATTTCAGAAATAGTGATAGATCTACTACTATTTTCAAAAACTTAAAAATTTACAGTTTTGAAAGCAAAAAATAATTATTACTAACAAAAATGCGAAAATCTCTCAAAAATCTTACTATTTGACCAAAAATTGTATAAAAATTTAACACTTTAAACTCCTGGCGCTTTAAAATATTGTAAAACAAGGTATGAGTATTATTTTTTAAATTTTTTTGTTTTGTTAAACTTATCAATTCCATTTTATTGTTGTTGTAGTTATTGTAATATTGAACACGTGCTGCTTGTAAGTGTCACTGTGTATGTATGTAGTATAAGTTGTCATAGTATTTGCTTACAATTTTTATTAGATTTTTATATAAAAAGTGTATCGAAACACAAAAGGGGAGACTCCCTTAAAATTGGTTGCATAAAATCCCAATAGAAATTGTATAGTGTTTCTTTTTGTTTGTTTAAATTTTTTAAAATTTATTGATTTTTTGGAAAAATTTTAATTACAGCTTTTGCAAAAGCTAAATATTTACTTTTTACTTAGTTCATTCTACTAAAATGTTTACTTTTCTAATAACATTTTCATAATTTTTTTTTTGGACTTGTTAAGAAATCAAGTATTCAAGGTTTATTTTATGAAGTCAAGTGGAAATAAATGGGAAAATATAAAATAAATACATTTTATTTAAAATGTTTTTCAAAGAAATCATTGCTACCCTTCTCGGAAAATATCATATTTTTTCGCTCAAAGCTTTTTAAGCAAATGACCCTCATAACTTATGTTTTTTTTTATAGAGATTTTTGGAAAATAATAAATAAATAAAGATTTCAGATTTATTCAATTGTTACTTAATATAACAGCTCAAAGAAAGGACTTTTGAAGTGTAAATTGCTTTAATAAATTGTACAAATATTAAAAATAATTTACAAGAGAAAGAGAGAGAGAGAGTGAGGGGGTTGAGAGAGTAATATTCAATTATTTACATAAGCGTAAAAAATACACAAAAAACAATAAATTGTTAAAATTACTGTTTAACTTAAATAACAGTTACAATATCTTTAAAAATTTACCCTAAAATATAGGATTTTTTAAATAGTAGTAAAACTACTACTTTTTGAAAATTTTAACGATTATATAAAATTTATTATTTTAATTAAAACAATTATATTTTCTATAATTTGTTTTAAAAAAGTTTTTGAGAATAGTAGTAGATTTACTACCTTTTAAAACTGAAAATTTTTTTAAGCAAAATTCCTTTTTTATGCTTAGTTAATAAAAACTAAATGATTTCTAACCGAATTTTGTCAAAATTACAACAATTGAAAATGGTAGTAGATTTACCACCTTTTTACAACTGAAAATTTTTAAGCTAAATTTCTTTTTAAATCTTAATTAATAAAAACCAAATGATTTCTAACGAAATTGTGTCATAATTACAACAATTAAAAATAGTAGTAGAAAAAGTACTTTTTTAAAAATTGAAAAATTCATTATTATGAACAAATATGCATTAATAATGAATTTTTTTTAACCAAAAAAGGACTATTTTCAGCAATTGAAGTTTTTGAAAATAGTAGTAGAAAAATTACTTTTTTTAAAATTTGCACTAAATTCAGTTTTTGTAACAAAATTATGATTACTGTTGAATTTTTAACAAAATAAATGATTCCTTCAAAAATTTGCCTTAAAATTAACATTTTTGAAATAGTAGTAGAAAAAGTATGTACTTTTATAAAAAATTTAAAATTTTTACATTTTTGCTTAAATGTTAGCAAATAAATAATTTCTAGAATAGAATTATAAAGAAAAATAATTTTTTAAAAAAAAATTTGCATTTTTAAAATAGTAGTAGAAAAAGTACTTTTCTAAAATTTGCAAAAACTTTGATTTTTTATAACAACATTTTGATTACTAATAAATATGTATGTTTCCAAAATAAATAATTTCTCAAGGAATTTTTGTGTAATATGAACATTTCAAAAATAGTAGTAGAAAAAGTTCTGTTTTAAAAAAGTAAAATTTTTCATTTTTGCTTAAAATTTTGGCAAATAAATCATTTTTAGAATAATTTCTAAGAAAAATTAAAGAATTTTATGTAAAATTTACATTTTTTTAAATAGTAGTAGAAAAAGTACTCTTTTAAAATTTGCACTAAATTGATTTTTTACAAAAAAAATTTTGATTACTGACGAATGTGTTAACAAAATAAATTATTTATCCAAGAATTTTTGTTAAAATGAACATTTCAAAATAGTAGTAGAAAAAGTACTTTTTTAAAGAAGTAAAATTTTAACATTTTTGCTTCAGTTTTGGCATAAAAATGGTTTCTAGAATAATATGGGATAAAAATTACGAAATTTGCTGAAATTTTGCATTTTTTAAATAGTAGTAGAAAACGTATTTTTTTAAAAAAGTAAAATTTTTACATTTTTGCTTTAATTTTGGTAAATAAATGATTTCTAGAATAATTTTTGATAAAAATTAAGGTTTTTAACGCAATTGTTTTCTTTTTTTTAAATAGTAGTAGAAACAGTACTTTTTAAAAACATTTACAGAATTATATTTTTATAACAAAATATTCATTACTAACGAATTTTTTATTAAAATAATAAATTTTTCTCAAGAAAAGTACTTTTTGAAAATAGTAGTAGAAAAAGTACATTTTGTAAATTTTCCCAAAAATCTAATTTTTAGTTAAAATTGTTACAAATTAATGATTTTCTAAAGAATTTGCTAAAAAATTTAAATTTTAAAAATAGTAGTAGAAAAAGTACTTTTTAAAAATTTCCACAAAATTGAGTTTTTATAACAAAATGTTCATTATTAACGAATTTGTTATTAAAATAGTAAATTTTTTTTCTCCAAAAAAGTACTTTTTTAAATAGTAGTAGAAAAAGTACTTTTTGTAAATGTTCCCAAAAGTAATTTTTTTAGTTAAAATTATTTCAAATTAATGATTTTCTAAAGAATTTGCCAAACAAATCGAATTTTAAAAATAGTAGTAGAAAAAGTACTTTTTTGTAATAAATCAAGTTTTAAGACAGTTTTTGGAGCAAAAAAGGGATATTGTTGAAAAATTTGTTCAAAAAAAAAATTGTTCTTGTAAAAATTTTAACTTAATACTTTTTTATTTTATTACTTTTTTTGCTAAATTTTATGAAACAAAACTTTTAAGCTTTTTTCAAGGATTTCATTGTTATTTTCTTTTACATTGGCTTTTTAGTGAAATTCATAAATTAAATCAATACATATTTTTATGAAATTGTTGATCTGCTACTTTTTTATCTCTCTCTCTCTCTCTCGCCTGTTACTTTCTTTTCTGTGTTATTACAACTGTCAAAAACTTGTAAAACTCCCACTCGTTTCAGGTTTATTTCAGACGAAAGAAAACATACATATTTTAAAATGAATAAGTATTAAAACAACAACCATTAAAAGTGAAAAATGAAGAAAAAAAAAAAAAACTTTCATATAAAAAAATAACAAAAATTAAGAAGAAATTGTAGCAAAAAAAATATACCAAAAACCCCCCCAAAGTATGCCATTCAAGGTAAACTGCCAAAACAATGGCAAAGATATAAAAACACAAGGCACGATTGAAAAGTTATTGAAGTTTAACATTAAAGAAAAAAGTTTAAAAAAAAAAAAACTTAAAAATACTTTGTTTTAAAACAAAACTTAAAGGGAAAATACTATAAATTAATTTATAACAAAAATATTTGTTGTTATATACATTTTTACATAAGCCTCTTACAAACAAGAAAATTATTATTAATTACACGTGATATGTGGCATATTTTCAGGCATTTATTTGTTATAAAACAATTTGTGCGTGCATAATTAATGGTAATAAAATACCACATTAATCATAAAAACCACAAATGACTGAATGAAAATACACACACCCATACATATGTATATTCATATAGATTTAATAATAAAACTTCTGGCAAAGATTTAAGGGACAAAAACTATAGTATACTTAAAGGGGAAGGCAAAAATTCTTTAAAATTTTGTATAAATATCATTTTAATGATACAATCGTACTAATATGTTTAAAATCTTAATTTTTTGCACTTTTTTAAAAAAGTACTTTTTCTACTACTATTTTAAAATTGTTAAATTTGCGAAAAAAAATCTTTTAAAAGTCGTTTATTAAAAAAAATGAGTTAAAAGTGAGCAAAAAATCAAAAAATGTTGTTGTTTAAAAAAGTACTTTTTCTACTACTATTTCAAAATTGCTAAATTTATGGCCAGATATTTTAAAAATCGTTTATTTTAATAATTTAAGTTAAAAAAATAAATTTTTTGTTGAAATTAAAAAAAGTACTTTTTCTACTACTATTTTATTTATACCAAAATATCAAGAAAATTTCATGATTTTTATTAATTACTCTTCTAAAATTAATTTGTTTGCTAAAAAGTAAGTAAAAATATTAAAATTAGCAATTTTAAAAAAGGTACTGTTTTACTACTATTTCCAAAACACAGATTTTTTAAAGAAAGTTTTATAATTTTTATAACAAATATCACTACATAATATCTAGCTGCTAAAAAGTAAATAAAGTGAAAATATTGAATTTTTAAAAAAGTACTATTTCTACTACCATTTCAAAATTGTAAAAAACCTTTTGAAAATTGATTTTTTTAAAGAAAACTTTCTAGCTGTCGAAAAGTAAATAAAAAAGTGAACATTTTAAATTTCTAAAAAAAGTACTTTTTCTACTACTATTTCAAAAACATCGAAATTTGTGTAAAAATCTTTTCAAAATAGTTTATTTATAAAAATTAAGCTAAAATACAAAATTTTCTTAATTTTAAAAAAAGTACTTTTTTACTACAACATATGTATTTTATTTATAACAAAATTTCAAGAAAATTTTATACTTTTTTTCAAAAACTCTTCTAAAATTCATTTATTTGCCAATATATAAGAAAAAAATTATAAAATTTAAAAAAAAGTACTTTTTCTACTACTTTTTTCAAAATGTTCTATTTTAAGGAAATTACATAATATTTAAATAAAATCTAACTAAACATCATGAATTTGAGAAATTTTAAGCAAAAAAGTGAAATTTTCCAAAAAGTACTATTTCTACTACTATTTTAACAAAACTGATTTTTTTAAGTTGTTATAACAAATTCGCTCATAAAACAATTATTTGCTTAAAAGTTAGCAAATAAAGTGAATTTTCTTATTTCGAAAAAAGTACTTTTTCTACTACTATTTTAAAAATGTCAAATTTATAAGAGAATACTACAATATTTATATAAAAATATTCCAGAAATCACTAATAAACACTTTGTAACAAATTTTCCCTAAAATTTGTCACGAAAACTAATATTTTTCAAAAGAGTAGTAGAAAAAGTACTTTTTTGGAAGATTACAAATTTCAGCTTTCTTGCTTAAATTATCACAAGTAAATGATTTTTGTAAGAATCTATTAAGAAATTATGAAATTATGTTGAAAAATATAAACTTTTAAAAGAGTAGTAGAAAAGTACTTTTTTGAAAGGCGAAAAAATTATAAGTTTTTGCTTAAATATTCTTAAATAGATTAAAAATATAAGATTTTTTAAAGAAAATCTTTTAAAATTAGTAAAATTTTTCTAGTTTCAATTAGTAGTAGAAAAGTACTTTTTAAACAAATTTTAAAAATTACATTTTATAACAAAATCCTAACTAAAAAACAATTTTTAACAAATTTTCCCTTAAATTTATCATAAAAAATTAATATTTTCAAATAGTAGTAGAAAAACTACTTTTTTTAAATGCTTTAAAATATCAGATTTTTTGCTAAATTATCACAAATAAATTATTTATAAAGGAATTTATTAAATAAATTGTGAAATTTTCTTGAAAACTACAATTTTCAAAAGAGTAGTAGAAAAGTAAAATTGATAAGTTTTTGCTTAAATGTTCTTAAAAAGTGTTTAAATGTAAGATTTTAAAGAAATTTTTCACAATAAAAAAGTAATTAAGGAATATTTTTTAAAAAATTTAAGAGTTACAGACAAAATGCATGAAATTTACCTTTTAACAATGACATTCTTAAACTTGTTGCCTAGAACACTAACACTTTTTAATATATTTTTATTTTCACTTCAAAAAAGACCATAGAAAGAGCTTTATTAAACTTATTTTATTAATTTACTTTTTATTTTTTCCAACTCTTTCATTTATTTTTCTTTTACTTTTCCAAAAACCAAAAATTTACTTTATTTACACAATTTCCCTATGATTTTGCTTTTTCTAATAACTTTTTTTTATTTCCTTTAAAACTTAAAAAAACAACAAACAATTTTACTCATCAACACTTGTGCTTTTTTATATACAAAAACAGGCCATAGCGGAGCTTTTACTTTACATTTATTTACTCTTTATTATTTTCCACTTGCTCTCTTTTATTTACTTTTATTTTAATAACTCTCCTGCGTAAACCATTTACTGCAACAACTTTTTTCGCCTTAACAACACACTCTCCCCTTAACAAAACCAACAACAACAACAGCATTTGCCAAAACTAGATACACATTTTTTCTTGGCGACTGCGCTGCCGTTATTAAATTTTTTCCTAACAACTTCTTTTTGCATTAAATTTGCTATAAAAAACTTGATTTTTTAAAAACAATTAACTTTTTCTTATAAAACTTTTGATGCTCTTTATTTCTAATAACTTTTTATAATTGTTTAAACAGTTCTAACACTTTTAATTTATATTTTACTAAGACACTACCGGAAGCCGAACGTATTGTTAAGAAATCTCTCGATGAACTGAAGAAATTTGTAAGATGAACGGAAAGTAAGCTTTTAGTTAAGTAATGAAAAAACAGAAAGAGATGGATTGAATGCGTAGTTCGCTTATTGCTGGTTTGTTTATTATGTGTGTGAGCAGTAAGTAGACTTATAAGGAAAGGGACATTAGTTGAGTAGTTAAGAAATAAGTTAACTTTTGTTAAGTTTTGTGGGAAGGAGATGAATAGAAAGTGCAACTAGATTTTTTGATATTGAGTATTTAGAAAGAGTAAACGTTTGTGAAAAAAGTAGTGGGATACTGTCAGAGAGATTTATTAGGGAAATGCAATAGGTGTAGTAAAAGCGACCTGTTTGTGTTACTTATGTATGAAGATATAAGACAGGGATGGAAAATTTAGAAAATAGCTTAACAAGAGTACTGACTTTTTTAAAAAATAGTTTCCTTTTAAACTTAAAAGTACTAAATTATAACTAGATTATTTCATTTACTAGTTTATAGAATTCTAAATAGAAAACCCCATATAATAGTTTATAGACTAGCTAATAGTCAAGTCCATAGACTAGTTAAATGACACTAGACTACTTCATTGACTAGTTCATAAACTACTCAAAAAACTATACAGCAGATTATATAATAGACCAAACAATAGATTACGTAATAGACTAGTTAATAGGCTAGATCATAGACTAGACATAATACTATCCAAAAGGCTAGTCCATAGTCTTGTCAACAGGCTAGTCATTGGACTAGTCTGTAGATTAATCAATATATGTATGTAAGAGTAAAGAATAGATTACTTCATAGACTAAACAATAAAGAAGTCCATAGACTAGGCAATAGACTAGACATAATACTATCCAAAAGGCTAGTCCATAGTCTTATCAACAGGCTAGTCATTGGACTAGTCTATAGATTAGTCAATATATGTAAGTCAATAGAATAGTCAATGAACTAGTAAATAAGACTGGTAATAGATTACTTCATAGACCAATTAACAGAGTAATCAATAGCCTAATCCATAGACTAGCCAACAGAGTAAAGAATAGATTACTTCATAGACTAAACAATAAAGAAGTCCATAGGCTAGATAATAGACTGTAGTCTTTAGGCTAGGACATAGACTAGACAATATGCTATCCAAAAGGTTAGTCTATAGTCTTGTCCACAGACTAGTCATTGGACTAGTTTGTAGATTAGTCAAGAGATAAGTCAATATATTAGTCCATAGTTCATAAATATGTATGTTATTCAATAGAATAGTCAATAGACTAGTACATAAGCTAGTCAATAGTCTACTTAGTAGACTAATTAATAGAGAAATCAACAGACGAATCCATAGATTCGCTCACAGAATAGAGAATAGATTACTCCATAGACTAGTCGATAGACTATACAATAAAGAAGTCCATAGACTAGACAATAGATTGGAAGATAAAATAGTCAATAGATTACTTAATTGACTAGTCCCTAACCTACTCAAAAGAATAGTCTACATATTGACTAGTGCTTGCATTAACCTATTGACTAGACCATAGACCACTCAATAGATTAGTATGTATACTAATGGAGGTCAAAATGCTGAGCTGGCCGTGGAAAAATGGGATGTCTTTTACAGGAAAGAAGAACCTGAGGGAACTTTATTTGTAATAGGTATCGACCAGAAATCCATGGCTAGTCTTGCCAAGAATAAAGGTAGGGCTTACTTCGCCTCTAAATCTGTCATATTCAAAATTGGGAAGGTGCCGATTGGAAGGGCTGTTACAACAAGCCTCGAAAAGGACACTAAAAAACCTAAGACCACAGTATCCACTACTGATAACGTTGAGGAGTCAAATCCTAAAATCGAGGAATTTACCATTAACTCGCCAGAAGAAAGTGTAGTTGCCCTTTCCAAAATTGGGAAGGCGCCGATTGAAAGGGCTGTCAAAACCGGCCCCGACAAGGACACTAAAACACCTAAGACAGTACCCAAAGCATCATTAGCAAGTACTAGCAATGTTGAGGAGTCAAATCCTAAAAGCGAGGAGGAAATCACTCACCCGCCAGAAGACAGAACAGCAATGCTCTCCAGAATTGGGAATGTGTCTATTAAAAATACTGCTATTCCTATGCCTGATAAGGACACCGCAGTGCCATCAACAGTACTCACTGCATTAATAGCCACTTCAGGCTATCCGGAGGAGTCAAATCCAAAGAGCGAGGAGGTGACCACCAACTCGCTGGAAGACAGTTTAATGGATGACCATGATTGAGGTTATCCAAATAAACCTCCATCGGAGCGAGACAGCTACCAACGCTCTGATGGCTAAAATCAACACAGGTAAAATACATATAGCTTTAATCCAGGAACCTTGGACGATTCGCAACAAGGTTTCTGGATTAAATCACGTAAATTTCCAACTTTTCTACGCTGATACAGGATCTCGCCCGAGAACATGTATCTTATGTCACAAGAACTTATGTTTTCTCCTCTCAACAGGATTATCAACATCGGATGCAACGGTGCTGAAGCAAGGTCGAGGCAACATATACCTTGCATCTATTTACCTGCCTTTCGATTCTCCGACCCTACCACCAACGTCGGATCTGATGAAACTGGTTGAAGAGGCACAAAGGAAAAATAAGAAAATTGTAATAGGTTGTGATGCCAACTCGCATCATGTAGCTTGGGGTAGTACAAACACCAATCGCAGGGGACAAGCCCTCATGGATTTCTTTAATACTAAAGACTTGATAACATTGAACTTAGGTAATAAAGCTACCTTCGTCAATAGAATCAGAGAAGAAGTATTAGATATAACTAAATGTTCAGAAGAGCTTATAAACGAAATTCAGGATTGGAGAGTTTCGGACGAGCACTCCTTTTCTGATCATCGGTACATAAGATTCAAAATACTAAGGCCACCACCAAAGCCGATAAAGTTTCGGAATAAGTCTAAAACTAATTGGACAATGTTCGGGGCCTTACTAAAGAACCGTTTAGGTCAGGACACTTTTCAATGTCGAAATAAAGAGGATATAGATGCCAAAGTGGAAACGTTCACAAGTGCCCTGGTTGAATCGTTCGAGGACAGCTGCCCTCTGCGAGAGCGGAGATCTGCCCAGGAAAAACCCTGGGTAACTGGGGAGATCCGGAACCTTGGGAAGACTCTTCGCAAACTATTTAACCGGGCACGGCGTAAAAAGACCGCAGTATACTGGGATGAGTATCGTAATAAACTTGGTGAATATAAGAAAATCGTTCGAAGAGCCAAACGAGACTCCTGGAAACTTTTCTGTGAACAGGTAGATAGCGTAAATGAGGTATCGAAGATAAAAAAATTCCTATCCAAAACTCATGTCCAACCGGAATCTATGATCGATGACACGGGCAGGAGGCTTGAGGATATGGAGGAGACAATGAAACTCCTAATGGATTCTCATTTCCCACCCGGTATATCGAATAACATAGATGAACCGATATTGGAGGAAGGGGAGGGTAACACGGAAATAGTTATTACAACTGACATGGTTAAAGGGGCAATCAAGAGCTTTGCTCCCTATAAAGCTGCAGGGCCGGATGGAATTTTCCCGGCACTTTTGCAGATGGAGGCGGGACTGGTTTCCGTACATCTGTCACAGATATTCACTGCATGCTTAAAATTGGCATATACCCCAGTTAAATGGCAGGATGCAAGGGTAATATTTATACCCAAACCAGGGAAACCTAGCTATGCGACACCTAAGTCCTATCGACCGATAAGTCTTACGTCCTTCCTACTTAAAACCTTGGAACGGATAGTCGATAGCATGGTTAAAAGCAGCATACCATACAATGACCTTAAATATAAGCAGCATGCTTATGTAAAGGGACGATCGGTGGAGACCGCTTTAAATGAAGTTGTCCACTACATAAGTGAATCTTTCGATAGCAAACTGTATACACTGGCAGTATGCATTGACATCGAAGGCGCTTTCAATAACGTGCACACTGATACCCTTATCCAATCCCTAGACCAGTTTTATGTTGACCGGGTGCTCCGTAACTGGATCAACTACATGCTAAGGAACAGATGGATAAGCTGCGAGATGTACGATATAACTATCAGGAAAAAGGTATTTCGCGGTATACCACAGGGTGGCATTTTGTCACCTTTACTCTGGGTCACCACGATTAATAGCCTCCTAAGGACCCTAACCGAGAAAGGACTTAGACCTGTCTGCTATGCAGACGATGTCGTAATACTTTTAAAGGGAAAGGATCCAAATTACTTGTGTAGAAGAGCTGAGGAGGCTCTGAATACGGCCTTGAGCTGGGCTCAACCGAGAGGCCTCAATGTTAACCCGGCGAAGACGGAAATCTGTCTTTTCACAAGAAAGACAAAAATTTCTACATATACTGAACCTTGCTTCTTGGGCAAGAAGATACCGGTGACAGACAAAGTTAAGTACTTAGGTGTAATACTTGACCGGAAATTAAAATGGAGACACCACATAGAGGATAGGATCAACAAGGCACATCGGTGCTGGGCGATATGTAGGAGAACCATAGGCATGAAATGGGGTCTTAGTCCTACTATGACAAATTGGCTTTATAAAAGTGTAATTAGACCAATTCTAGCTTATGCTTCAATAATCTGGTGGACTGCTTTGGACAAAAAGTGTAATATCAAACTACTACAGGGAGTTCAGCGTACATGCTGCTTGGGTATAAGTGGTGCCATGTGTACTACTTCAACCAAGGCTCTGGAAACGTTGCTAGATATTCCACCCATTGAAACATATATAAGATATGAGGCGGCGCTTACAGCCGAACGGCTCTTTACTTTAGGCGAACTGGCCAAAAACGGTTATAGGACACGTCATCAATGTATACTGGACACATTGGAAGGTTATACACATTCATCGGACGTGCCTGATCGCATACCAGACACTGAATATGTCGGAAACTTTGAAACGCTAATCCCAGATAGAATGTCTTGGTCAAGCGGAACATTAGAGCAAATACCAGTAGGAATCCGTTGCTACACGGATGGCTCTAAATTAGGGGACAAAGTGGGTCTGGGGTTCTATATTGAAGACCCAGAAACAGAAATATACCACCGTTTACCTAATCATAACACAAGCTTCCAGGCTAGGGTTTATAAACCGGTTAACCGGATAACCGAAAAACCGGTTTTTATTGCATATTTCGGTTTTTCGCAAACCGGTTTTTTTAAAACATTGGTTTTCGGTTAACCGGGTTATCCGGGTTTTAAGTCTCGGTTAACCGGTTCCAAAAAAAAACAAATTTTTGGTACAAAATTGTATGTTTTCTCTGATTTTTTATTGTGGTTTTTAAACATTTTGGATAGATAATTCTAAACATTATTTCCGTTTGTGCATATGAAAACAGACCTAAGATTGTTAAACAAATGTTATGTATATAAAATGGAGATTTACAATTTCAGATAATCAGGAAATTAGTAAAAAGTTGGCATTTAAACCAATAAAAAATTAACTATTTAAACAAATTCCAACCATTATATGAAGAAATTTGTTATTTATTAAGACGGATAAATAACATTGATGGTAAAATTCAGGATGCACTTACTTGTTTACTGCGTGAGTATAATAAAAATCGAGAAGTTTCACAAACGTTCTCAAAACGGACTTTATTTATCGAAACATAAGGATTGTTGTTGCCGTCCGAGAACTTATGCTGCTGGGGTTTTTCACAAACTGTAATGGCGCTTAGGTTGATTGACAGGAAGTCAGAATGACACCTGTCAATATTCCTAAGAGTCATTCACAGTAATTTGAACAACCACAGGCGTAGCGAGCGAAGGGAGGTCACTGTCTATGTCGAGACAGTCGTCGTCTACTTCCGTTCCCGATAAATCGTCGCGAGCCTTGATAGTTCTGGACATAATTTTTGCTATTGATATAGATGGATTATATATTCAAAGGTCAATTTATCCCTCCTATGGCAACTTCCATATACCTAACGAATCAATAATATCTTCAGATCTATATAAGTTTGTTTTCTTATGATATATTAATGTGCATATCTATACTAAAAAGTGCAAATATCTTATTAAGTAATTCATAATAATGACTTTTTCAACTAAATATTATAATATTTTAAAGATTTCCAAACATTTCGGTTAACCGGTTTAACCGGTTTTTTTATACTCGGTTAACCGACAAACCGGTTTTCTAGAAATGGTCAATTTTCGGTTAACCGAAAAACCGGTTTTTCCAAAAGTCGGTTTTTTATAAACACTATTCCAGGCAGAAGTACGAGCAATAACGGAATGTGTAAATTGGATTAGAATAAATATGGCGCCGACAGGGCTTAATATATTTACCGACAGCCAGAAGGCAATTTGTGCGATATCAGGTGATAGAATTAAATCTAAGACCGTATTGGATTGTAAGAAAGCTTTAACTGAATACTCTCCCAGAGGTAAGGTTCACATCATATGGGTACCAGGCCACTCGGGAGTAGCCGGCAACGAAAGGGCGAATGTAATAGCTTTAAAGGGAAGGGAGCTCGATGTAGTTAACCTGACAAACGCAAAACCATTCGACGCAACAAAAGCTGAATTAAAAATATGGATGAGAGAATCCCATAAGGCCTCTTGGAATAATGAAACGGTGGGTAGAACCACAAAGATTCTATGGGGTGACCCTGATGAGAGCAAGACGAGAAATCTTCTCAAAATGAGCAAGTCTGAGGTTAGTATGATGGTACGTATTCTCAGTGGACACACAGGATTACGAGCACATCTATACAAAATTGGACGTGCGAATTCAGACGAATGTAGAGCATGTGGAGAGGACAGTGAAACTCTGGAGCACTTTCTTTGCCATTGTCAGGCATTCGTCGAAGTTAGATCCAAGTATCTTGGAAGTGATGTTATTCCAGAAATAACATTCTTAACCAACACCGATTGGAAGATTCTTAGGAATTACATCCAGGAAACTGAGTTTCTGAACATGGAAAAATAATACATTCAGTGAACAATTTTTTTTTTTTTTTTTTTTTTTTTTTTTTTTTTTCTTGAATTGGAGCGCACAACAGGCCCGATAGTGGCCTAGGTGTATTTCTTCGGATTTGATGTAGTATACATCCTCCTATCAACCTACCTACCTACCTATGTATACTAATCAATAGATTATTCCATTGACTAGTAACTAGTCTTGTCAATCAATTAGTCCATATACTAATCCATAGACAATTTCATAGACTAAACAAAATTTTAATTAAAAACTGATTTTTTCAAATTTTAATAAGGTATTTCTTCTACTACTATTTTATTTATAACAAAATTTCCAGAAAATGTCATACATTTTTTCAAAAACTCTTCTAATATTAATTTTTTTGCTAAAAATTATGTAAAAAAAGTGAAAATTTTTAATTTTTTAAAAAGTACTTCTTTTACTACTCTTTTAAAATGACTTTCTTTACAACAATTATAAAAGTTTTATATCAAACCGACTGTCATTTATTTATGAAAATTTAAGCAAGAAAATTAAATTTTATAAAAAGTACTTTTTCTACTACTATTTTAAAAGTAAAACTTTTAAAGAAAATTTCATAATTTTTGCTACAAATTCCTCTGGATAACACTTATTTGCCTAAAAGTAAGCAAAAGAAGGCAAATTTATGTATTTCTAAAAAAACTACTTTTTCTACTACTATTTTAAAAATGTCAAACTTCTTAGAAAACTCTACAATATTTATAAAAAATGTTCAAAAATCACCAATAAAATAAACAAAATTTCCCTAAAGTTTATCACAAAAACTAATATTTTAAAATAGTAGTAGAAAAGTACTTTTTTACAAGATTAAAAATATAAGCTTTTTTGGTTAAACTATCACAAATAAATGCTTTTGTAAGAATCTATTAAAGAAATTATGAAATTATGTTGAAAAATACTATGTTTCAAAAGAGTAGTAGAAAAGTACTTTTTCGAAAATCGAATATTTTATAATATTTTGCTTAGATATTCTTAAAAAGATAGGAAATACATGATTTTTAAAAGAAATCTTTCACAATAAAAAAGTAATTATGGACTATTTTTTAAAAAATTTAAGCGTTATAGACAAAGTGTATTAAATTTACCTTTTTAACATGATATTCGTAAACTTGTTGCCTAAACTTCTTGCTAAAATTGCTAATTGAATCTTAATTTAATAAAACACTTTGAAACACTAACGGCTGTATTTATAAAAACTTATTTTAGGTTTATTAAACAATTTTAGGCTAAATTCAGGAAAATCGTATTTATAAACGTGAAATAGCTTAAAACAATTTCAATAAACCATTGACAATTAGAAGAATTTTATTGTAGGCTCGACCCTTCTTTAAGCCAACAATAAGTTGATTTTTAACAATTTTTTTCTCAGATAAAGATTTTTTCGGTAATTTTAGGTTGATTGCGAAAACTAATTATGGTTTCTTTTAAAATAAAATCTAAAAATTCTAATTTTAACGTTTACAAATTTGTAAATAAAATCCCAGAAAATTTTTAAACGATTATATTTTGAGGAAAAAACTCAAATCTAGGCATTATTGGATTAATGCATGAATATTTGGCAATATTCCAATTGTCCAGCACTATTTTTAGGCAATTTGGAAATGCCCGTCTGTCAACCAAATGATGGACAAAATCATTTGATTTGGCTTTTTCAAAGTTTGTTGGTTAAATATAATGTCATAAAGTAATTAACCATGTAAATTATATTGATTAGTGTTATACTAATGCAAAATATATTCGCCGGCATTAAAATTAGTCAAATATCAAAGAAATTTATCAATATTTGCAAAAATTTATCAAAAATTACAAGGAAAATAAGTAAAAATAAGAAAATGTGTCATAGTGATGTATATTTTGTCGCAAAATATCCGTTATTCGGATACTTTTAATAATAATTAGAAATTATATGTTATATTTATACATCTGAACTAAATAGACATTTATTAAAGCCATATATATTTATTTTTCTTAAAAGTTTGTTTTTATTGTCAAAAATCTATTATAAACAAAAATATGAAATTAAGAAAACCGAATCAACGAATATTTTATCCTAATTGTACGCAACACTAACACATAAAATGCATTAAAATAAGATTTTTGTATAAATACAAGCGTAACACTTTTTAATACATTTTTATCTTCATTTCAAAAAAGGCCATCGAAAGAAAGCTTTATTAAACTTATTTTATTAATTTACTTTTTATTTTTTTTCCAACTCTTTCATTTATTCTATTCTTTTATTATTCTTTTACTTTTCCAAAAACCAAAAATTTTATTTATTTGCATGAATTGCTTATGATTTAGCTTAAAAAAACCACAAACACTTTTACTCATCAACACTTGTGCTTTATTATATACAAAAACAGGCCTTAGCGGAGCTTTTACTTTACATTTATTTACTCTTTATTATTTTAAACTTGCTCTCTTTTATTTACTTTTATTTTAATAACTCTCCTGCGTAAACCATTTACTGCAACAACTTTTTTTCGCCTTAACAACATACTCTCCCCTTAACCAAAACAACAACAACAACAGAATTTGCCAAAACTAGATACACATTTTTTCTTGGCGACTGCGCTGCCGTTATCAAATTTTTTCCTAACAACTTCTTTTAGCATTGAATTTGCTATAAAATAACTAGATTTCTTAAAAACAATTAACTTTTTCTTATAAAACTTTTGATGCTCTATCTTTCTAATAACTTTTTATAATTGTTTAAACACTTCTAACATTTTTAATTTATATTTTACTATGACACTACCGGAAGCCGAACGTACTGTTAAGGAATCTCTCGATGAACTGAAGAAATTTGTAAGATGAACGGAAAGTAAGCTTTTAGTTAAGTAATGAAAAAACAGAAAGAGATGGATTGAATGCGTAGTTCGCTTATTGTTGGTTTGTTTATTATGTGTGGGAGCAGTAGACATATAAGGAAAGGGACATTAGTTGCATAGTTAAGAAATAAGTTAACTTTTGTTAAGTTTTGTGTGAAGGAGATGAATAGAAAGTGCAACTAGATTGAATGCATTTTGATATTGAGTATTTAGAAAGAGTAAACGTTTGTGAATAAAGTAGTAGGATACTGTGAGAGCGATTTATTAGGGAAATGCAGTAGGTGTAGTAAAAGCGACCTGTTTGTGTTACTTATCTATGAAGATATTAGACAGCGATGGAAAATTTATAAAATAGCTAAACAGGCAGTACTGACTTTTTTCAAAAATAGTTTCCTTTTAAACTTAAAAGTAATAAACTATAACTAGATTATTTCATATACTAGTTTATAGAATTCTAAATAGACAACCCCATATAATAGTTTATAGACTAGCTAATAGTCAAGTCCAAAGACTAGTCAAAAGACACTAGACTACTTCATTGACTAGTTCATAAACTACTCAAGAAACTATACTGCAGATTATATAATAGACCAAACAGTAGATTACGTAATAGACTAGTTAATAGGCCAGATCATAGACTAGACATAATACTATCCAAAAAGCTAGTCCATAGTCTTGTCCAAAGGCTGGTCATTGAATTAGTCTTTAGATTAGTCAATATATGTATGTAAGAGTAAAGAATAGATTACTTCATAGACTAAACAATAAAGAAGTCCATAGACTAGGCAATAGACTAGACATAATACTATCCAAAAGGCTAGTCCATAGTCTTATCAACAGACTAGTCATTGGACTAGTCTATAGATTAGTCAATATATGTAAGTCAATAGAATAGTCAATGAACTAGTAAATAAGACTGGTAATAGATTACTTCATAGACCAATTAACAGAGTAATCAATAGCCTAATCCATAGACTAGCCAACAGAGTAAAGAATAGATTACTTCATAGACTAAACAATAAAGAAGTCCATAGGCAAGATAATAGACTAGTCAATAGGCTAGAGCATAGACTGGACAATATGCTATCCAAAATGTTAGTTCATAGTCTTGTCCACAGACTAGTCATTGGACTATTTTGTAGATTAGTCAAGAGGTGAGTCAATATATTAGTCCATAGTTCATAAATATGTATGTTATTCAATAGAATAGTCAATAGACTAGTACATAAGCCAGTCAATAGTCTACTTAATAGACTAGTTAGTTAGTTAGTTAGCTAACTAACTAACTAACTAATAGACTAATTAATAGAGAAATCAACAGACGAATCCATAGATTCGCTCACAGAATAGAGAATAAATTACTCCATATACTAGTCGATAGACTAAACAATAAAGAAGTCCATAGACTAGACAATAGATTGGAAGATAAAATACATAGTCAATAGATAACTTAATAAACTAGTACAGAAACTACTCAAAAGAATAGTCTACATATTGACTAGTGCTTGCATTAACCTATTGACTAGACCATAGACCACTCAATAGATAAGTATGTATACTAATCAATAGATTATTCCACAGACTAGTAACTAGTCTAGTGCATCAATTAGTCCATATACTAATCCATAGACAAGTTCCTAAACTAAACAAAATTTTAGTTAAAAACCGATTTTTTTTAAATTTTAATAAAGTATTTATTCTACTACTATTTTATTTATAACAAAATTTCCAGAAATCGTCATAACTGTTTTTAAAGAACTCTTCTAAAATTAATTTATTTGTTAAAAATTATGTAAAAAAGTGAAAATGTTTATTTTTTTCAAAAAGTACCTTTTCTACTACTCTTCTAAAAATTACTTACTTTAAAAAAATTATTTAAGTTTTCTATCAAAACCATCTGAAAATCATTTATTTATAAAAATTTAAACAAGAAAATGAAACTTTATAAAAAGTACTTTTTCTACTACTATTTTAAAAGTAAATTTAAAATAAATCATAATTTTTATAACAAATTCCTCTGGATAACAGTTATTTGCTTAATAGTAAGCAAAATAAGGCAAATTTAAATATTTCTAAAAAAGTACTTTTTCTACTACTATGTATTTTAAAAATGTCATAGTTCTTAGAAAATTCTGCAATATTTATGTACATATACAAAAATATTCTAGAAAACACTAATAAAAAAATTTCTAACAAAATTTCCCTAAAATTTATCACAAAAACTAATATTTTAAAATAGTAGTAGAAAAGTGCTTTTTTAAAAGCTTTAAAATATCAGCTTTTTTGGTTAAATTATCACCAAATAATTATTTATAAAATAATTTATTAAAGAAATTATGAAATTTTCTTGAAAACTACAATTTTTCAAAAGAGTAGTAGAAAAGTACTTTTTCGAAAATCGAAAAATTGATAAGTTTTGGCTTAAATGTTCTTAAAAAGAGTTGAAATGTAAGATTTTTAATAGAAATGTTTCACAATAAAAAAGTAATTATGGCATATTTTTTAAAAACTTAAGAGTTACAAAATGCATGAAATTTACCATTTTAACATGATACATCTTAAAGTTGTTGCCTATATTTCTTACTAATATTGCTAATTTAATCTTAATTTAATAAAACACTTTAAAACACTAACACTTTTTAATATATTTTTATCTTTATTTCAAAAAAGGCCATAGAAAGAGCTTTATTAAACTAATTTTATTAATTTACTTTTTATTTTTTTCCAACTCTTTCATTTATTTTTCCTTTATTTTTTCAACAACCAAAAATTTACTTTATTTGAATGATTTGCTTTTGACTTTGCTTTTTCTAACAACTTTTTTATTTCCTTTAAAGCTTAAAAAAAAAACAACAAACACTTTTACTCGTCAACACTTGTGCTTAATTATATACAAGAACAGGCCTTAGCGGAGCTTTTACTTTACATTTATTTACTCTTTATTATTTTAAACTTGCTCTCTTTTATTTACTTTTATTTTAAAAACTCTCCTGCGTAAACCATTTGCTGCAACAACTTTTTTTCGCCTTAACAAAATACTCTCCTCTTAACCAAAACAACAACAACAACAGAATTTGCCAAAACTAGATACACATTTTTTCTTGGCGACTGCGCTGCCGTTAGTGATTTTTTCCTAACAACTTCTTTTAGCATTAAATTTGCAATAAAATAACTTGATTTCTTTAGAACAATTAACTTTTTCTTATAAAACTTTTGATACTCTATCTTTCTAATAACTTTTTATAATTGTTTAAACACTTCTAACATTTTTAATTTATATTTTACTAAGACACTACCGGAAGCCGAACGTACTGTTAAGAAATATCTCGATGAACTGAAGAAATTTGTAAGATGAACGGAAAGTAAGCTTTTAGTTAAGTAATGAAAAAACAGAAAGAGATGGATTGAATGCGTAGTTCGCTTATTGCTGGTTTGTTTATTATGTGTGGGAGCAGTAGACTTATAAGGAAAGGGACATTAGTTGAGTAGTTGAGAAATAAGTTAACTTTTGTTAAGTTTTGTGGGAAGGAGATGAATAGAAAGTGCAACTAGATTAAATGCATTTTGATATTGAGTATTTAGAAAGAGTAAACGTTTGTGAAAAATGTAGTGGGATACTGTGAGAGCGATTTATTAGGGAAATGCAGTAGGTGTAGTAAAAGCGACCTGTTTGTGTTACTTATGTATGAAGATATAAGACAGGGATGGAAAATTTAGAAAATAGCTAAACAAGCAGTACTGACTTTTTTCAAAAATAGTTTCCGTTTAAACTTAAAAGTAATAAATTATAACTAGATTATTTTATATAGTAGTTTATATAATTGTAAACAGACAACACCATAGAATAGTTTAGTTGACTAGTTAATAGTCAAGTCCATATACTAGTCAACATACTACTTCGTTGACTAGTTCATAAACTACTCCAGAAACTATACAGCAGATTATATAATAGACCAACCAATAGATTACGTAATAGACTAGTTAATAGGCTAGATCATAGACTAGACATAATACTATCCAAAAGGCTAGTCCATAGTCTTGTCCACAGCCTAGTCATTGAATTAGTCTGTAGATTAGTCAATATATGTAAGTCAATAGAATAGTCAATAGACTAGTAAATAAGACAGTCAATAGACTACTAATAGAGTAATCAACAGACTAGTCCATAGACTAGCCCACAGAGTAAAGAATAGATTACTTTATAGACTAAACAATAAAGTTGTCCATAGACTAGGCAATAGACTAAATCATAGACTAGATATAATACTATCAAAAAGGCTAGTCCATTGTCTTGTCAACAGGCTAGTCATTGGACTAGTCTATATATTAGTCAATATATGTATGTATGTAGGTCAATAGAATAGTCAATGGACTAGAAAATAAGACAGTTAATAGACTACTAATAGTGTAATCAATAGGCTAATCTATAGACTAGCCCACAGAGTAAAGAATATATTACTCCATAGACTAAACAATAAAGAAGTCCATAGACTAGACATAATACTATCCAAAAGGCTAGTCCATAGTCTTGTCTACAGTCATTGAATTAGTCTTTAGATTAGTCAATATACATATGTAAGTCAATAATATAGTCAATGGACTAGTAAATAAGACTGGTGATAGGCTACTTCATAGACTAATTAACAGAGTAATCAATAGGCTAATCCATAAACTAGCCCACAAAGTAAAGAATGGATTAATCCTTAAAGAAGTTCATAGACTAGATAATAGACTAGTCAATAGGCTAGAGCATAAACTAGACATAATTCTATCCAAAAGGTTAGTCCATAGTCTATTTTAAAAGTAGATTTCATAATTTTTACAACAAATTCCTCTGGATAACACTTATTTGCCTAAAAGTAAACAAAATAAGGCAAATTTAAATATTTCTAAAAAAAAAGTACTTTTTCTACTACTATTTTAAAAATGTCAAATTTCTTAGAAAATTCTACAATATTTATAAAAAAATATTCAAAAATCACCAATAAACAATTTCTAACAAATTTTCCCTAAACTTTATCACAAAAACTAATATTTTAAAATAGTAGTAGAAAAGTACTTTTTTACAAGATTAAAAATATCAGCTTTTTTGGTTAAACTATCACAAATAAATGCTTTTGTAAGAATCTATTATAGAAATTATGAAATAATGTTGAAAAATACAATGTTTCAAAAGAGTAGTAGAAAAGTACTTTTTCTAAAATCGAATATTTTATAAGATTTTGCTTAGATATTCGTAAAAAGATAGGAAATACATGATTTTTAAAAGAAATTCATTTAAAAAAAAAGGCCAAGAAAAGTACTTTTATAAAAATCGAAAAATTTATGTTTTGCTTAAATGTTCTTAAATAGTTTAAAAATACATGATCAATCAACTTAAAAATTAATTTTTATACAAAAATCTTAACTTATGAAGAATTTCTCACAATTTTTCCCTTAAATTAAACATAAAAACTAAAATTTTTAAATAGTAGTAGTAAAGTAATTTTTTAAAAGATTTAAAATATCAGCTTTTTTATTAAAATTTTTGCAAATAAAGTATTTATAAATCATGAAATTTTCTTGAAAAATACAATTTTTCAAAAGAGTAGTAGAAACAAAAACCTTGTAAAATTTGTGGTGTTATTTTAAAACTTGCATAAGTAGTATATAAAGTACTAAACAAATTAAAAAAACTAAATTTTATAACAATATCCTAACTAATAAACAATTTCTAACAAATTTTTCCTAAAGTTAATCACAAAAACTAATATTTTTCAAAAGAGTAGTAGAAAAGTACTTTTTTGAAAGCTTTAAAATATCAGCTTTTTTGCTTAAATTATCACAAATAAAAGAAATTATGTAATTTTCTTGAAAACTACAATTTTTCAAAAGAGTAGTAGAATAGTACTTTTTAGAAAATCGAAAAATTGATAAATTTTGGCTTAAATGTTCTTAAAAAGTGTTTAAATGTAAGATTTTTAAAAGAAATCTTTCACAATAAAAAAGTAATTATGGACTATTTTTTAAAAAATTTAAGCGTTATAGACAAAGTGTATTAAATTTACCTTTTTAACATGATATTCGTAAACTTGTTGCCTAAACTTCTTGCTAAAATTGCTAATTGAATCCTAATTTAATAAAACACTTTGAAACACTAACACTTTTTAATACATTTGTATCTTCATTTCAAAAAAGGCCATCGAAAGAGCTTTTTTAAACTTATTTTATTAATTTACTTTTAATTTTTTTCCAACTCTTTCATTTATTTTCTTTTACTTTTATAAAAACCAAAAATTTAATTAATTTGCATGAATTGCTTATGATTTTGCTTTTTTAACTACATTTTTTATTTCCTTTAAAACTTAAAAAACAACAAAAACTTTTACTCATCAACACTTGTGCTTAATTATATACAAAAACAGGCCATAGCGGAGCTTTTACTTTACATATATTTACTCATTATTATTTTCCACTTGCTCTCTTTTATTTACTTTTATTTTAATAACTCTCCTGCGTAAACCATTTACTGCAACAACTTTTTTCGCCTTAACAACACACTCTCCCCTTAACAAAACTAACAACAACAACAACAGCATTTGCCAAAACTAGATACACATTTTTTCTTGGCGACTGCGCTGCCGTTATCAAATTTTTTCCTAACAACTTCTTTTTGCATTAAATTTGCAATAAAATAACTTGATTTCTTTAGAACAATTAACTTTTTCTTATAAAACTTTTGATACTCTATCTTTCTAATAACTTTTTATAATTGTTTAAACACTTCTAACATTTTTAATTTATATTTTACTAAGACACTACCGGAAGCCGAACGTACTGTTAAGAAATCTCTCGATGAACTGAAGAAATTTGTAAGCTGAACGGATAGGAAGCTTTTAGTTAAGTAATGAAAAAACAGAAAGAGATGGATTGAATGCGTAGTTCGCTTATTTTTAGTTTGTTTATTATGTGTGGGAGCAGTAGACTTATAAGGAGTTGAGTAGTTAAGAAATTGAATAATTTTTGTTAGTTTTGTGGGAAGGAGATGTATAGAAACTGCAACTAGAATAAATGCATTTGTTATTGATTTGTCAGAAAGAGCAGAGGTACCTCAAAAATGTATTAAGTTAATTTGAGAGCTAATTATTAAGGAAATTAAGTAGGTGTAGTAAAAGATACATGATTACTTAAATAAACAGGGATGGAAAGTTTAATTTTGAAATATTGATTAGTCTATTGACAATTATATTTATTAGTCTATGGACTAGTCTAATGATTATTCTATTGACTTATATATGGACTAATAATTCATGGACTTCTTAGTCTATTGACTACACTACTGACTAGTTTATTGAGTAGTCTATGGACTATGGACTAGTCTATGGGCTAGTTTATGAACTAGTCTATTTACTAGACTATTGACTACTAGACTAGTCTATTGACTACTTTATTAATAAGTAGTCTACTTACTAGCCTCTTAACTAGACTACTAAGCAGTCTATTGACTAAACAATGGACTAGTGTCTTGATAGGTCTATGGACAAGTCTTTGAACTAGTCTATTCATTGGACTATGAACTTGTCTGTAAACTAGTTTATGAACTAAGTAGTCTATTTATAAGACTAGTATATTGGTTAGAGTACTGATTAATCTATTGACTGTTCTATCTACTAGTCTATTAATTAGTTTACTGACAATTTTTTTATTAATCTATGGGCTTGTCTATGAGTTAGTTTATGGACATCCGGCAGACTAGACTAGTTATATAGCATATAACTATATAATATAATATATTGACTAAACTATTGACTTGTATATCGACAAGTCTACTAATTAGTTTATTAACTAGTATATTGAATGCTCTATGGATTAGTCTATTGACTACTCTATTTATTAGTCTACTGATTAGCCTATGGAATTGACTTTTCTATTTATTAAGTAGTCTGTGGACTAGCCTATCGACTACTCTTTTGATTACTATATGACAAGTCTATATAGCAGTTTATGGACTAGTGTATTGATTAGTCTACTAAATAGCCTTTTGAGTAGTCTAGGGAATAGTCTATTGATTGGTTTTAATACGTTAAGTAGAGTATGGTCTAGTTTATTAAGTAGCCTAAGCAATAGATCAATATTTGAAGTCGACAAGGTGGACTAGTCTTTTGCGTATGCTATGGACTGCTGTATACGAGTTTAGTGAGAGAAGTGTCGCTTGATTATCGACAAATATTCCTATGTTGCCGCGAATATTGAGGTCATGTAGTACCCTGTAGTAGCCTGAAAGACACTACTGTTGTTGCGAAGACGGTGAGATATACATACCTACCCCAGCTTCTTCACAGATGACACCAGAACTAACACCTCAATTCATTTTAGAACCACCTGAAAAGATTCTGGTAGAATATTCGCTCGGTAGATTACCTCTACACCATGGACTAGTCTATGGAGTATTATATTGATTACTCTATTTATTAGTCTTTGGAGTAGCCTATTATTGAGTAATATATGATCTAGTGTAAGCATTGCACTAGGCAATAGACTACACTAATCAATATGTATAATAGTCTTTTGGGTATGCTATGAACCAGTTTTTTTAAGTAATCTATTGACTAGTTAATTATCTAGTCTACTGAGTAGTCGATTGAGTTGTATATTGCGTAGTGTATGGTAGTTTAATGACTTGTCTAGTTCATTGACTAGTCTATAGAGTAGTCTATTGTCTAGTCTATAGAGTAGTCTATTGACTACTCTATGGGATAGTCTGTTGAAAAGGCTATGGATTAGTCTATTGATTACTCTATACAGTAGTTTATTGATCAACATATACTCTAGTTCATTGACATTTCTATTGACTTATGTATACACTATTCTATTATCTAGTCTATGGACTGTTATTTAGGTTCATCTCTTGACTAATCAACAATCATATATATATTTTGCTAGTATATTGCCTAGTCAATAATCTAGTCTATTGCGTAATCCATTGTATAGTCTTTTGTATAGCCACTTGAGTAGTTTATGGACTGGTTTATGCACTAATCTATTGACTAATGTATGGACTTAACTTTTGGCTAGTCTATAAACTATTCTATAAGTTAGTCTATATAAGATATAGTATATGACATAGTCCAGTTAATATTCTAATCAAAAAAAGCAGAAATATAATTTAATATTTTTAAACTTAAAAAGTACTATTTCATTATTTTATAAATTTTCCAACCCTGTCTTACATATTCATGCATAATTAACACAAACAGGTCTCTTTTACTACACCTATTGCATTTCCCTAATAAATCTCTCTGACAGTATCCCAATACTTTTTTCACAAACGTTTACTCTTTCTAAATACTCAATATTAAAATGCATTTATTCTAGTTGCAGTTTCAGTTCATCTCCCTCCCACAAAACTTAACAAAAGTTAACTTATTCCACAACTACTCAACTAATGTCCCTTTCCTTATAAGTCTACTGCTCCCACACATAATAAACAAACCAAAAATAAGCAAACTACGCATTCAATCCATCTCTTTCTGTTTTTTCATTACTTAACTAAAAGCTTCCTTTCCGTTCATCTTACAAATTTCTTCAGTTCATCGAGAGATTTCTTAACAGTACGTTCGGCTTCCGGTAGTGTCTTAGTAAAATATAAATTAAAAGTGTTAGAAGTGTTTAAATAATTATAAAAAGTTACTAGAAATAAAGAGCATAAAAAGTTTTATAAGAAAAAGTTAATTGCTTTTAAAAAATCAAGTTTTTTTATTGCAAATTTAATGCAAAAAGAAGTTGTTAGGAAAAAATTTGATAACGGCAGCGCAGTCGCCAAGAAAAAATGTGTATCTAGTTTTGGCAAATGCTGTTGTTGTTGTTGGTTTCGTTAAGGGGAGAGTGTGTTGTTAAGGCGAAAAAAAGTTGTTGCAGTAAATGGTTTACGCAGGAGAGTTATTAAAATAAAAGTAAATAAAAGAGAGCAAGTTTAAAATAATAAAGAGTAAATAAATTTAAAGTAAAAGCTCCGCTAAGGCCTGTTTTTGTATATAATTAAGCACAAGTGTTGACGAGTAAAAGTGTTTGTTGTTTTTTTTTAAGTTTTAAAGGAAATAAAAAAGTTGTTAGAAAAAGCAAAGTCAAAAGCAAATCATTCAAATAAAGTAAATTTTTGGTTGTTGAAAAAGTAAAAGAAAAATAAATGAAAGAGTTGGAAAAAAAATAAAAAGTAAATTAATAAAATAAGTTTAATAAGCTCTTTCTATGGCCTTTTTTTTGAAATTTAGATAAAAATATATTAAAAAGTGTTAGTGTTTTAAAGTGTTTTATTAAATTAGGATTCAATTAGCAATTTTAGCAAGAAGTTTAGGCAACAAGTTTACGAATATCATGTTAAAAAGGTAAATTTAAAAAATAGTCCATAATTACTTTTTTATTGTGAAAGATTTCTTTTAAAAATCTTACATTTCAATTCTTTTTAGGAACATTTAAGCCAAAACTTATCAATTTTTCGATTTTCGAAAAAGTACTATTCTACTACTCTTTTGAAAAATTGTAGTTTTCAAGAAAATTACATAATTTCTTTTATTTGTGATAATTTAAGCAAAAAAGCTGATATTTTAAAGCTTTCAAAAAAGTACTTTTCTACTACTCTTTTGAAAAATATTAGTTTTTGTGATTAACTTTAGGAAAAATTTGTTAGAAATTGTTTATTAGTTAGGATATTGTTATAAAATTTAATTATTTTAATTTGTTTAGAAAGTACTTTATATACTACTAATGCAAGCTTTAGGATAATTTCACAGATTTTACAAGGTTTTTGTTTCTACTACTCTTTTGAAAAATTGTATTTTTCAAGAAAATTTCATGATTTCTTTAATAAATACTTTATTTGCAAAAATTTTAATAAAAAAGCTGATATTTTAAATCTTTTAAAAAAGTACTTTACTACTACTATTTAAAAATTTTAGTTTTTATGTTTAATTTAAGGGAAAATTTGTGAGAAATTCTTCATAAGTTAAGATTTTTGTATAAAAATTAATTTTTAAGTTGATTGATCATGTATTTTTAAACTATTTAAGAACATTTAAGCAAAACATAAATTTTTCGATTTTTATAAAAGTACTTTTCTTGGCCTTTTTTTTTAAATGAATTTCTTTTAAAAATCATGTATTTCATATCTTTTTACGAATATCTAAGCAAAATCTTATAAAATATTCGATTTTAGAAAAAGTACTTTTCTACTACTCTTTTGAAACATTGTATTTTTCAACATTATTTCATAATTTCTATAATAGATTCTTACAAAAGCATTTATTTGTGATAGTTTAACCAAAAAAGCTGATATTTTTAATCTTGTAAAAAAGTACTTTTCTACTACTATTTTAAAATATTAGTTTTTGTGATAAAGTTTAGGGATAATTTGTTAGAAATTGTTTATTGGTGATTTTTGAATATTTTTTTATAAATATTGTAGAATTTTCTAAGAAATTTGACATTTTTAAAATAGTAGTAGAAAAAGTACTTTTTTTTAGAAATATTTAAATTTGCCTTATTTTGCTTACTTTTAGGCAAATAAGTGTTATCCAGAGGAATTTGTTGTAAAAATTATGAAATTTACTTTTAAAATAGACTATGGACTAACCTTTTGGATAGAATTATGTCTAGTTTATGCTCTAGCCTATTGACTAGTCTATTATCTAGTCTATGAACTTCTTTAAGGATTAATCCATTCTTTACTTTGTGGGCTAGTTTATGGATTAGCCTATTGATTACTCTGTTAATTAGTCTATGAAGTAGCCTATCACCAGTCTTATTTACTAGTCCATTGACTATATTATTGACTTACATATGTATATTGACTAATCTAAAGACTAATTCAATGACTGTAGACAAGACTATGGACTAGCCTTTTGGATAGTATTATGTCTAGTCTATGGACTTCTTTATTGTTTAGTCTATGGAGTAATATATTCTTTACTCTGTGGGCTAGTCTATAGATTAGCCTATTGATTACACTATTAGTAGTCTATTAACTGTCTTATTTTCTAGTCCATTGACTATTCTATTGACCTACATACATATATATATTGACTAATATATAGACTAGTCCAATGACTAGCCTGTTGACAAGACAATGGACTAGCCTTTTTGATAGTATTATATCTAGTCTATGATTTAGTCTATTGCCTAGTCTATGGACAACTTTATTGTTTAGTCTATAAAGTAATCTATTCTTTACTCTGTGGGCTAGTCTATGGACTAGTCTATTGATTACTCTATTAGTAGTCTATTGACTGTCTTATTTACTAGTCTATTGACTATTCTATTGACTTACATATATTGACTAATCTACAGACTAATTCAATGACTAGGCTGTGGACAAGACTATGGACTAGCCTTTTGGATAGTATTATGTCTAGTCTATGATCTAGCCTATTAACTAGTCTATTACGTAATCTATTGGTTGGTCTATTATATAATCTGCTGTATAGTTTCTGGAGTAGTTTATGAACTAGTCAACGAAGTAGTATGTTGACTAGTATATGGACTTGACTATTAACTAGTCAACTAAACTATTCTATGGTGTTGTCTGTTTACAATTATATAAACTACTATATAAAATAATCTAGTTATAATTTATTACTTTTAAGTTTAAACGGAAACTATTTTTGAAAAAAGTCAGTACTGCTTGTTTAGCTATTTTATAAATTTTCCATCCCTGTCTTATATCTTCATACATAAGTAACACAAACAGGTCGCTTTTACTACTCCTACTGCATTTCCCTAATAAATCGCTCTCACAGTATCCCACTACATTTTTCACAAACGTTTACTCTTTCTAAATACTCAATGCATTTAATCTAGTTGCACTTTCTATTCATCTCCTTCCCACAAAACTTAACAAAAGTTAACTTATTTCTTAACTACTCAACTAATGTCCCTTTCCTTATAAGTCTACTGCTCACACACATAACAAACAAACCAACAATAAGCGAACTACGCATTCAATCCATCTCTTTCTGTTTTTTCATTACTTAACTAAAAGCTTCCTTTCCGTTCATCTTACAAATTTCTTCAGTTCATCGAGAGATTTCTTAACAGTACGTTCGGCTTCCGGTAGTGTCTTAGTAAAATAATAATTAAATGTGCTAGAAGTGTTTAAATAATTATAAAAAGTTACTAGAAATAAAGAGCATAAAAAGTTTTATAAGAAAAAGTTAATTGTTTTTAAGAAATCTAGTTATTTTATTGCAAATTCAATGCTAAAAGAAGTTGTTAGGAAAAAATTTGATAACGGCAGCGCAGTCGCCAAGAAAAAATGTGTATCTAGTTTTGGCAAATGCTGTTGTTGTTGTTAGTTTTGTTAAGGGGAGAGTGTGTTGTTAAGGCGAAAAAAGTTGTTGGAGTAAATGGTTTACGCAGGAGAGTTATTAAAATAAAAGTAAATAAAAGAGAGCAAGTGGAAAGAATAAAGAGTAAAGAAATGTAAAGTAAAAGCTCCGCTAAGGTCTGTTTTTGTATATAATAAAGCGCAAGTGTTGATGAGTAAAAGTGTTTATTGTTTTTTTAAGTTTTAAAGGAAATAAACAAAAGTTTTTAGAAAAAGCAAAGTCAAAAGCAAATTGTTAATATAAAGTAAATTTTTGGTTGTTGAAAAAGTAAAAGAATAATAAATGAAAGAGTTGGAAAAAAAAGTAAATTAATAAAATAAGCTTAATAAAGCTCTTTCTATGGCCTTTTTTGAAATGATAATTAAAATGTGTTAACAAGTGTTAGTGTTTAAAAGTGTTTTATTAATTAGCAATATTAAAAAGAAATCTATGAAAGAAGTTTAAGAACATCGTGACAAAAAGGTAAATTTAATGCTTTTTGTCTGTAACTCTTAATTCTTTTAAAAAATATTCCATAATTACTTTGTTATTGTAAAGAATTTCTTTTAAAAATCATGCGTTTCCACTCTATTTAAGAACATTTAAGCACATTTAAAACTATTACTTTTCTAAACTATAGTCTAGTCTATACTCAAGTCTATAGTCTAGTCTATAGTCAAGTCTATAGTCTAGTCTATATTCTAGTCTATAGTCTAGTCTATAGTCAAGTCTATAGTCTAGTCTATATTCTAGTCTATAGTCTAGTCTATAGACTAGTCTATAGTCTAGTCTATAGTCTAGTCTATAGTCCAGTCTATAGTCTATAGTCTTGTCTATAGTCTAGTCTATAGTCTAGTCTATAGTCTAGTCTATAGTCTAGTCTATAGTCTAGTCTATAGTCTAGTCTATAGTCTAGTCTATAGTCTAGTCTATAGTCTAGTCTATAGTCTAGTCTATAGTCTAGTCTATAGTCTAGTCTATAGTCTAGTCTATAGTCTAGTCTATAGTCTAGTCTATAGTCTAGTCTATAGTCTAGTCTATAGTCTAGTCTATAGTCTAGTCTATAGTCCAGTCTATAGTCTAGTCTATAGTCTAGTCTATAGTCCAGTCTATAGTCTAGTCTATAGTCTAGTCTATAGTCTAGTCTATAGTCTAGTCTATAGTCCAGTCTATAGTCTAGTCTAGTCCAGTCTATAGTCTAGTCTATAGTCTAGTCTATAGTCTTGTCTATAGTCTAGTCTATAGTCTAGTCTATAGTCTAGTCTATAGTCTAGTCTATAGTCTAGTCTATAGTCTAGTCTATAGTTTAGTCTATAGTCTAGTCTATAGTCTAGTCTATAGTCTAGTCTATAGTCTAGTCTATAGTCTAGTCTATAGTCTAGTCTATAGTCTAGTCTAAAGTCTAGTCTATAGTATAGTCTATAGTCTAGTCTACAGTCTAGTATATAGTCTAGTCTATAGTCTAGTCTATGGTCTAGTCTATAGTCTGGTCTATAGTCCAGTCTATAGTCTAGTCTATAGTCTAGTCTATAGTCTAGTCTATAGTATAGTCTATAGTATAGTCTATAGTCTAGTCTATAGTCTAGTCTATAGTCTAGTCTATAATCTAGTCTATGGTCTAGTCTATAATCTAGTCTATATTTTAGTAAATAGTCTATTCTATAATCTAGTCTACAGTCTAGTCTATAATCTGGTCTATATTTTAGTCTTAAGTCGAATCTATAGTCTAATCTACAGCCTAGTCTATTGTCTAGTCTATAGTCTAGTCTATATTTTAGTCTATACTCTGGCCTATAGTTTAGTCTATAATCTTTTTCTCAGGAAAATGGATGTTTATAATAGTATTGAGTACTTTTAGGCTATAGTCTAGTCTATAGTCTAGTCTATAGTCTAGTCTATAGTATAGTCTATAGTCTAGTCTATAGTCTAGTCTATAGTCTAGTCTATAGTCTAGTCTATAGTCTAGTCTATATTCTAGTCCATAGCCTAGTCTATAGTCTAGTCTATAATCTAGTCTATGGTCTAGTCTATAATCTAGTCTATATTTTAGTAAATAGTCTATTCTATAATCTAGTCTACAGTCTAGTCTATAATCTGGTCTATATTTTAGTCTTAAGTCGAATCTATAGTCTAATCTACAGCCTAGTCTATTATCTAGTCTATAGTCTAGTCTATATTTTAGTCTATGCACTGGCCTATAGTTTAGTCTATAATCTTTTTCTCAGGAAAATGGATGTTTATAATAGTATTGAGTACTTTTAGGCTTTTTTCAGTCTAAAGTTACATCTCATTTCTTAAACCTAATTAAACCTTTTCAAGCATTTCCTGGAAAACCTTGCAAACAATTAAAAATTTTCTTTTGTTTTAGAGGTTAACATCGAAAAAAGTAAACATTTCTATTAAAAACCAATTAGTCCCTTTTTTCTGGTTTTAGTAATTTAAATTTACATTTAGGTTAATTATTTTGTAATAAAGCTAAAAACAAAAAAAGGGGTTTATAATAAAGCCTATTGCCGAAATTAGGCTGAAAAAAGAACAGCGCACAATATACTACAACAAACATTTAATTAATTTTCATTTTGTTTTTTTTTTTATATCACTTACTTAAAAACTATGCAGCAGAGCCTTTTTTATTATTATTATTATTTTAAATGTAAAAGTTTTCAAGAAAATTTTAATACAAATGCATATTTGCAGGCGAAATGTCAAAAACTCATGTGTTCAACTTTTCACAGGAGTAAAATATATGAAAAATACTTAAAAAAATATAATATACAATTGTATAAACAAGCAGCAGCCAGAAATATAAATAAAAATTTTGACTTGACTTGACTGCCAGTATATGTTGCTCTATAAAGTATGCATTGAATTATTTATGTCGAAAAAAAAATACATTCAAATATATGTTGGATGTGTGCTAGAGTGTAAAAGGGGAGCATGAAATTGTTTATATTTTTCATTTTATGCTGTTAGAGAATATGGAAATGTTTAAAGTTTTTTTTTTTGTGTTATATATGAGCTGGTGAAAAGTGTTACAACACACAAATATCATCAACAATAGACAACGCCTTAAAGTATACACTAAAGAAAACTACACTTATATTAAAATATATATATATATACAAAAAGTGGAAAAAAATAAACAGATATTTTCATGGTTTAAAATTCAAATATTTCTGCCAAACAATCCTTAAGATTTAAAGATAAAAAGTTTAAAATTTAAAATTTAAAGCATATGTTGAGGATAAAATAGTTAAAGAAATTCTAAAGCATAGCTTTAAAGCCCACAAATAAATATAAATATAAAAAACCTTATAAACTAATTCATTTCGTTATATTTAACAAAATTTAAAGACAAGTTTGTTTTATCTTTCTCAAAACGCTTCCTCAAACTTCAGAACCTCATTAATAAAAATTTCGCTTTACATCATTTTTCATTTATGTTTGATTATTAATTTTCTTATAAAATTTTTATACTTGGCCTTTTATTTCCTACCTTTTTCACTTGGCAGCCATCTAGTAAATTAAACACCAAAAACTCTTGCCTACTTTAGGGCTCTTTGTCTGAAAGCATGAGCAAATTTTATAGTTATAACTTGTTAAGTTGTTATTAAGAGAAATAAGCACTCAAAACAAAAGGTGTAGACCATTGTCATAAACAAGACATAAACAATTAAGGAAAATACAAAAAACAAAAACTAAAGCATACTTTAAAGGGCATTGAAATGAAAGGAAAAAGAGTAAAACAAAAGGAATATTGTTTAACACAACAAGGACACTAAAAAAACAATAAATAATTTTTTTAAATTAACACTTTATTGTAGTCCAGTTCATAATCTGGCCCATAGTCCAGTTTAAAGTCTAGACTATCGTCTAGTGTGCAGTCGAGTTCATTGTCTAGCCTACAGTCTAGTTTATAGTCTGGACTATAGCCTGGTGTATAGTCTATGCTATGGTCTAGTCTATAGCTTAGATTATATTCTTGACTATAGTCTACTGTATAGTCGAGTCCATAATCTAGTCTATAGTCTAGTTCATAGTAAAATATATAGCCAAGTACATAGCCTAGTCCATAGTTTAGTGTATTGTATAGTCGATACTATAGTCTAGACTATAGTCTCGTCTGCTAATCTTATTAGTCAATAGAGTCTTTAGTTTATAGTCTGGACTATAGTCTAAAGTATAGTCTAATCAATAGTCTGGTCTATAGTCTAGTGTATAGTCTAGTTTATACTCAGGATTATAGTCTAGTGTATAGTCTATGCTATGGTCTAGTCTACAGCCTAGATTATATTCTAGACTATAGTCTACTGTATAGACGAGTCCATAATCTAGTCTATAGTCTAGTTGATAGTAAAGTATATAGTCATGTCCGTAGACTAGTCCACAGTTTAGTGTATTGTTTAGTCGACACCATAATCTAGTCTATAGTCTTGTCTACTTATCTTATGAGTCTAAACTGTAGTCAACAAGCTAGTTTATAGTCTTGTGTACAGTATAGTTTATAGTCTGGGCTATATTCTAGTGTACAGTCTAATCCATATTCTGGTCTATGGTCTAGCCTTTATTCTAGTTTATAGTCTAGTCTATAGTCTAGTCTATAGTCTAGTCTATAATCTAGTCAATAGTCTAGTCTATAGTCTAGTCTATAGTCTAGTCTATAGTCTAGTCTATAGTCTAGTCTATAGTCTAGTCTATAGTCTAGTCTATAGTCTAGTCTATAGTCTAGTCTATAGTCTAGTCTATAGTCTAGTCTATAGTCTAGTCTATAGTCTAGTCTATAGTCTAGTCTATAGTCTAGTCTATAGTCTAGTCTATAGTCTAGTCTATAGTCTAGTCTAGTCTATAGTCTAGTCTATAGTCTAGTCTATAGTCTAGTCTATAGTCTAGTCTATAGTCTAGTCTATAGTCTAGTCTATAGTCTAGTCTATAGTCTAGTCTATAGTCTAGTCTATAGTCTAGTCTATAGTCTAGTCTATAGTCTAGTCTATAGTCTAGTCTATAGTCTAGTCTATAGTCTAGTCTATAGTCTAGTCTACAGTCTAGTCTATAGTCTAGTCTATAGTCTAGTCTATAGTCTAGTCTATAGTCTAGTCTATAGTCTAGTCTATAGTCTAGTCTATAGTCTAGTCTGTAGTTTAGTCTATAGTCTAGTCCATAGTCTAATCTATTGTCTAGTCTATAGTCTAGTCTATAGTCTAGTCTATAGTCTAGTCTATAGTCTAGTCTATAGTCTAGTCTATAGTCTAGTCTATAATCTAGTCTATAGTCTAGTCTATAGTCTAGTCTATAGTCTAGTCTATAGTCTAGTCTATAGTCTAGCCTAGTCTATATTCTAGTCTATAGTCTAGTCTATAGTCTAGCCTAGTCTATAGTCTAGTCTATAGTCTAGTCTATAGTCTAGTCTATAGTCTAGTCTATAGTCTAGTCTATAGTCTAGTCTATAGTCTAGCCTAGTCTATAGTCTAGCCTAGTCTATAGTCTAGCCTAGTCTATAGTCTATTCTATAGTCTAGTCTATAGTCTAGTCTATAGTCTAGTCTATAGTCTAGTCTATAGTCTAGTCTATAGTCTAGTCTATAGTCTAGTCTATAGTCTAGTCTATAGTCTAGTCTATAGTCTAGTCTATAGTCTAGTCTATAGTCTAGTCTATAGTCTAGTCTATAGTCTAGTCTATAGTCTAGTCTATAGTCTAGTCTATAGTCTAGTCTATAGTCTAGTCTATAGTCTAGTCTATAGTCTAGTCTATAGTCTAGTCTATAGTCTAGTCTATAGTCTAGTCTATAGTCTAGTCTATAGTCTAGTCTATAGTCTAGTCTATAGTCTAATCTATAGTCTAGTCTATAGTCTAGTCTATAGTCCAGTCTATAGTCTAGTCTATAGTATAGTCTATTGTCTAGTCTATAGTCTAGTCTATAGTCTAGTTTATAGTCCAGTCTATAGTCTAGTCTATAGTCTAGTCTATAGTCTAGTCTATAGTCTAGTCTATAGTCTAGTCTATAGTCTAGTCTATAGTTTACCTATAGTCTAGTCTATAATCTAATCTATAATTTTGCAATAATTTGTTATAAATTCTTTAAATTATATTTCAAAAGATATAATTTTGAATATTTTTAAAGTCTACTTTTAGGATAATTATATAAATATTTCCACCCTTGATGCCAGCAACAGCTGTACAAATACAAATTAATATTCTTATTTTTCTTATTTTGACAATAAACAACAAACTTTCACAAAACACAACAACAATTGCCTAAATTTTGGGTGTGAGTGTGTATCAAAATAGAAATGAAACTTTCAAAATGTTTAACATTAATTAATTCCACTAAGAGTTTGCAAAAACTCTGATCTATTGCTACAGCACTTCAATTTTATATTTGGAAAAGTCTTCTGTCACCCGAAACCTCCACCCACACCAGCAAATGCCAAGAATAAAAGTGAAACAAATTTCTAATGATACAATGCCAAGGCTTAATGAACTGTCAAATGTTAAAATGACAGGTTGAGATTTGTTAAAACAAGAAAAACTGAAGCAAATCCTCTAGACACACCACCACAAAACTTTCATACAACAAACACCCCTCTACACTTACTATAGTTTTTCAAAACTAAAATAAACTTTTGAAATACACACACTAAATACTTGGTTGGGAAAAGTTAATCCTGCTGCAAAATATCGAAACTATAGGAAAATCTCTAAAAAAAATCTTCGATTTGATAAGTTTATCTTAATTAAAGCCTACAATGTTTTAGGATTTCTCTGCCAAAAATAACAAAACTCTAGGCCACAACAATTGTAGGTTTTGCTGCATACTTTTAGGGGTGTGGTTTGGAATTAGCAAAAAAAAGCAAGTATCTGGTAACTATTAAAGTTTCTTTAATATTTTTGTTTTAAATTCTTACTTTTTCCTCAAAACCATGTTTGTTTTTTTTTCGGTTGTTTTGTTTTCAATTTACAGTTGGTTTGTTGTTTTCCAGTTTTAGACAATTTTAGAGACTCCTAAATGTATGCTGCTGTTTATTGTGTTATAGTAGTTAGTTTGTTTATGGGGTATGTTAATATATTGAGCTTTTTATTGTTGTTATTCTTGTTATTGCTGTGCAGAGAAATTCTTTTTTATTTAGCCAACTTCTACAATTAAATAACAATTACATTTGTATTCAAGTCATAAAGAATTTATTTAATAAATGTAGCAGCATACTTTGGGGGATTCAAGGATATGCCAAAACTTTTTTCAAAAGATAAAAAGAAAAAAATTTTAGTTTTAAAAAATAGAGACAAAAATGGGAAGGAGGAGATTTTAGATTCTTTAAGAAAAACTTTCAAACTTTTGTTAGTATATATAGTATAAAGACTAGTCTATAGACTAGTCTATAGACTAGACTATAGACTAGACTATAGACTAGACTATAGACTAGACTATAGACTAGACTATCGACTAGACTATAGACTAGACTATAGACTAGACTATCGACTAGACTATAGACTAGACTATAGACTAGACTATAGACTAGACTATATAGACTAGACTATAGACTAGACTATAGACTAGACTATATAGACTAGACTATAGACTAGACTATAGACTAGACTATAGACTAGACTATAGACTAGACTATAGACTAGACTATAGACTAGACTATAGACTAGACTATAGACTAGACTATATAGACTAGACTATAGACTAGACTATAGACTAGACTATAGACTAGACTATAGACTAGACTATAGACTAGACTATAGACTAGACTATAGACTAGACTATAGACTAGACTATAGACTAGACTATATAGACTAGACTATAGACTAGACTATAGACTAGACTATAGACTAGACTATAGACTAGACTATACTAGACTATAGAGACTATAGACTAGACTATATAGACTAGACTATAGACTAGACTATAGACTAGACTATAGACAGACTATAGACTAGACTATAGACTAGACTATAGACTAGACTAGACTAGACTATAGACTAGACTATAGACTAGACTATAGACTAGACTATAGACTAGACTATAGACTAGACTATAGACTAGACTATAGACTAGACTATAGACTAGACTATAGACTAAGACTATAGACTAGACTATAGACTAGACTATAGACTAGACTAGACTAGACTAGACTAATAGACTAGACTATAGACTAGACTATAGACTACACTATAGACTAGACTAAACTATAGACTATTCAGCATATTCACCTCTTAAAAGTAAAGCCTACATTTATGCTGATATAAATTTTTTCTAAAGAAGATGATTATTGATACAGTATGAGGATTTTTTAATTTGTAACTTTTAAAGTCTATTTTAAGGTGTTTCAAAGATTAATAAAAATTTGATGGTTAAACAAAAATACGTAACAGTTTTTATAAATATATTTTAAATAAAGCCTACTTTGTGGTCTTAACGGAATTTCATTTTGTTAACTATTTTAAATTAATTTTGTTTAGCTTTAGTTAACTAAATTTTTTTATAAACTTTTTAACTTTGCTTTAATCTCTAACATTTAAAAAGTTTTTAGCTCTATTTAATTAGCTATACATACATACATACATACCTTCATTCGAATTTAGAAAGTTCTCTTACAATTTTAATTATTTATGGCTTATTTTAGTCTATAACTTTTTAAACCTTATTATTAATTTTAGTTTATTTCATTATTTAGTCCCATAATATTTCCCAGAATAACTTATAACTGCTTTGAACTTTAAACTTTCTGGAGACATTTAAACCTCTAAAATAACTTTTCTCGTATTTATACATTTTCCTTCAAAATTTAGTTTAAAATGACATGGCATACTTTTAGGTAATCATATTTAATTTCAAAAATAATTAAAAAGGCTTTTTCATAAGTTTAACCCCTACTAATGCCGCTATTCTTAGAATTTCTACAGCCACCAGGAAAAGTAAAACATTTCCAGTTATTTAGCACAATGTAATTGTGTTTTGTTTTTTTTTTTCTAACCAAAACAACTGTTGCCTACATTTAGGCTTTTGTTAGCCTTCTAAACACATGTTGTTTTTTTCTTAAATGTTCTTTTCATTTCATTTTATATTATGCCTATAACATTCTCACGAGTTTTAACTTGAATGTGTTCAATTATAATTTTCTCCAAAAATGCCTGTTAAAAACGGTTTGTATATTCCTAATTATATTTTCGGTAAAAAGAGGCACAAACATTTTAATTTTGAACCAAAATAAAAAAATATATGTATGTATATTCTTATTTGTTTTTAGGTATAATAATTGTCATGTGGTGTTATGCCAGAAGAGTTTATTAGTGCAAAAGTTCATAGCCAAGGAGTAAAAGAGCAAAAGAGCTAAATTAATAAAAAATATGTTCACAAACAAACATTTATTTTCTGCCCTAAAATAGACATTATTTTTAATATAAATTATAAGCCTAAATATGGCTAAAGCAAAATGTCAGGGATAAATAAACAATTACATTAAAAGTAAAGTATACTTTTTGTCATAAAGCAAATGAATATTAAGGTAATGGACTAGAGAATAGTCTAGAATATGGACTAGACTGCAGACTAGACTATAGACTAGACTATAGACTAGATATATACTAGACTATAGACTAGACTATAGACTAGACTATAGACTAGACTAGACAGACTAGACTATAGACTAGACTTGATTATAGACTAGACTATAGACTAGACTATAGACTAGACTAGACTAGACTATAGACTAGACTATACCAGACATAGACTAGCTAGAGACTAGACTATAGACTAGACTATAGACTGACTATAGACTAGACTATAGACTAGACTATAGACTAGACTAGAGACTGATAGACTAGACTATAGACCAGACTATAGACTAGACTATAGACTAGACTATAGACTAGACTATAGACTAGACTATAGACTAGACTATAGACTAGACTATAGACTAGACTATAGACTAGACTATAGACTAGACTATAGACTAGACCTATAGACTAGACTTAGACTAGACTATAGACTAGACTATATAGACTAGACTCTAGACTAGACTATAGACTAGACTATAGACGACTATAGACTAGACTATAGACTAGACTATAGACTAGACTATATATAGACTATAGACTAGACTATAGACTGACTATAGACTAGATATAGACTAGACTAGACTAGACTATACTAGACTATAGACTAGACTATAGACTAGACTAAGAACTAGACTATACTGACTAGACTAGACTAAGACTCTAGACTAGACTATAGACATACTCTAGACTAGACTATAGATAGACATAGACTAGACTATAGGCTAGACTATAGACTAGACTATAGACTAGACTATAGACTAGACTGTAGACTAGACTATAGACTAGACTATAGACTAGACTATAGACTAGACTATAGACTAGACTATAGACTAGACTATAGACTAGATTATAGACTAGACTATAGACTAGACTATAGACTAGACTATAGACTAGACTATAGACTAGACTATAGACTAGACTATAGACTAGACTATAGACTAGACTAATGACTAGATAAGACTAGATATAGACTAGACTAGACTAGACTATAGACTAGACTATAGACTAGACTATAGACTAGACTATAGACTAGACTATAGACTAGATATGGATAGACTATTACTAGACTATAGACTAGACTATATACAGACTATAGATAGACTATAGACTAGACTCTAGACTAGACTCTAGACTAGACTATATAGACTAGACTATAGACTAGACTATAGACTAGACTATACTAGACTATAGACTAGACTATAGACTAGAGATAGCTAGACTAAGACTATAGACTAGACTATATACTAGACTATAGACTAGACTATAGACTAGACTATAGACTAGACTAGACTAGACTAGACTAGACTATAGACTAGACTATAGACTAGACTATAGACTAGACTATAGACTAGACTATAGACTAGACTATAGACTAGACTATAACTAGACTATAGACTAGACTATAGACTAGACTATAGACGAGACTAGACTATAGACTAGACTATAGACTAGACTATAGACTAGACTATAGACTAGACTATAGACTAGACTATAGACTAGACTATAGACTAGACTATAGACTAGACTATAGACTAGACTATAGACTAGGACTATAGACTAGACTATAGACTAGGACTATAGACTAGACTATAGACTAGACTATAGACTAGACTATAGACTAGACTATAGACTAGACTATAGACTAGACTATAGACTAGACTATAGACTAGACTATAGACTAGACTATAGACTAGACTATAGACTAGGACTATAGACTAGACTATAGACTAGACTATAGACTAGACTATAGACTAGACTATAGACTAGACTATGACTAGACTAGACTAGACTATGACTAGACTATAGACTAGACTATAGACTAGACTATAGACTAGACTATAGACTAGACTATAGACTAGACTATAGACTAGACTATAGACTAGACTATAGACTAGACTATAGACTAGACTATAGACTAGACTATAGACTAGACTATAGACTAGACTATAGACTAGACTATAGACTAGACTATAGACTAGACTATAGACTAGACTATAGACTAGACTATAGACTAGACTATAGACTAGACTATAGACTAGACTATAGACTAGACTATAGACTAGACTATAGACTAGACTAGACTAGACTATAGACTAGACTATAGACTAGACTATAGACTAGACTATAGACTAGACTATAGACTAGACTATAGACTAGACTATAGACTAGACTATAGACTAGACTATAGACTAGACTATAGACTAGACTATAGACTAGACTATAGACTAGACTATAGACTAGACTATAGACTAGACTATAGACTAGACTATAGACTAGACTATAGACTAGACTATAGACTAGACTATAGACTAGACTATAGACTAGACTATAGACTAGACTATAGACTAGACTATAGACTAGACTATAGTCTAGTCTATAGTCTAGTCTATAGTCTAGACTAGATTAGATCAGATTAGAGACTAGACTATAGACTGAACGCAGATTAAGATTGTGGCATGGCTATTAATTTCACACCTTTTTGGTCAATTTACCTGCTAATTAATGCATTAAAAAACATTTCGTCCTTCATTATCATAACTCAAATTTGTAAAAATTATATTTTCATTTTTAAATCTTAATCTGCAAGCCTAATTATATGCTTCACTTATTTGTTTAGTTGCCATTAACAGTATGTATATCAAAAATAAGTGATGCTTATCTATGCAATCATGTGTTTATAATTTAAAGTATATTTTCGGGAATTTTACCTTTTTGAAAATAAGTATATATTTACTTATTTAGCATAATTACACTTTTAGACATAAGTAAATTGAAATTTCTAGGAATTTATTGAAATGAAAGGAAAATGAAATGTGTAGAGACAGAATGAACATGATATTAAATGTATTTATTACAGTTGACCCTAAGCTAGACCAAAGTTTATATAAATTTTTTTTTTTGTGAAATGCTGTGTTACTTTATGCCGTTATAAATAAGCCTAAAAGTAGGCAATATAAGTTATTTGCTTAGGTAAAATGTAAATGAATTTATGCTTTTTAAAGCTTGTGAAGTATTAATTTAAATATAAATAAAAGCAATAAGGTAAATAACGAAATATGAAAGCTTTCTGTAGTTTAACTTTTAACAGCTGAAAAATTTCTTAGAAGTACTGTGGTATAAAGCTTATGGACACCAGGTTTGTTGTATAAGATAAAACGATGTTCAATTTAATCAAATTCATTTATACAAATAGAAAATAAGCTAATAATTTGAAGATACACCAAATAAACCAAATTATTTACGCCTGAAAGTAGGCAACATAAATGTTTTTGTAAAAATAAACTTGCTTAATTTAGACAGCTTCTAAAATTTTAGACCAGATTTAATTCCATTAAAAAAAATCCAATTTTTATATAAAATTCGCATTTCACCTTAAATCCCTTAAAGTATGCTTTAATTTGTTTAAATATTTCTCTTTACACAATTATTTAGAAAAATATACATTTTAATTATTTTTCTTTTCTAAATTAATAATAATTTATTTATTTGTTATGACAGCTTAATAATTAGCAAACTTTTTGCTTTTACCAGAAACTAAAACTAATTATTAAAAATTTTATTTAATTAAAATTTTTACACAAATTAAAAGAATTAAATTTTTTGTCCATAAATAAACATCAACAGCAAATTAAACTAATAATAAAAAAAACTAATAATAATAAAAATTATACAATAGCAGAAAAGCACATGGTTTGGTTAAAATTCATACACACTACATAGCAACGCCTAAAAGTATACACATCATTCTTTTGGTCGGTCTTTAATTGTTTAATAACATTTAAGCAATAAAATGTTATTTTTTATATAAATATTTTTATGGTTTACTTTTACCCTATTAATTAATTAACAAATAAACAGAGTATCGTTAAATAATTATGAAAAGTTAATGGAAAATAATGTTAGTAGAACGTAAGGCGTTCAGAAAAACACGTGCCAAAAAAAATAATTTATGTAAATGTTAATGAATTGTCTGAAAATATGTCAGGTTTTTGTTTCGTTGTGTAAGAAATTAATAAAGTTATAAGAAAATTTATAAAAATAATAAAGAAAGCTAAATTAGTTGTGCTAAAAGCAACAGGTAGTTAAATAAGCCCAAAGGTAGGCAACAGATTTTTTAGGTAATAATTTAGTAATCCTAAATTTGAGAAGAAAATGATTAGCATTGCTCAGTTTTATGACTTTTATGACTTTTAAGAAAAGCTTTTACAAGTTTTAATAGAAGCTTTTACAGTTTTTAAGAAATGCTTTAACAGCTTATAAGATAAAATTTCACATATTTTAGGAAACATTCCACAGAGATACTTATACATCTTTAAAGAAAAGCTTCTACAGCTTTTAAGAAAAGTTTTAAAAGCTTTTGATGATTTTAAGAAAAGCTTTTACAGATTTAAGGAAAGTTTAAACAGCTTTCAGAAAAGTTTTTGCAACTTTATAGAGAAGCTTTTGCATCTCTTATGAAAAGCCGTTAAAGCTTTTAATAAAAGCTTTTACAATTTTAAAGAAATGTTTCTAAAACTTTTAAGAAACATTTTTACAGCTTTTAAGAAAAGCTTTCACAGCTTTGAAGACAATTTTGTAATACAAAATTATAGAGCTTTTAGCAAATGTTTGCAGATCTATTTACAAATACTTGAAGTTTTCAAACAATTTAAAATTATACAAAACTTTTAAGTTAAACTTTAAGTTTCTAACAAATTCATTTAAATGTTTTGCAAAGTCTTGTAAAACTTTTAACAAAGCTTCTAAAACTTTTAATTTGTAAAATTTCCAAATCTTTGAAAGCTTTAAACGAAAGCTTATAAACCATATACTAAACTTTACAAAGCTTTCAACAAAAGCTTATACAACTTTTAAGAAAATATGTTTAAGCTGTTTATACAAAATTTCGAACTTCCAAGAAAAGTTTTTAAAAAAGCTTTTCAAACTCTTTAGAAAAAATTTCAAGCTTTCAAGAAAAGTTCTTTAATATTTTAGAAAAAAAATGTCGTGCTTTTAATTAATGTTAAATTAATTCTTTTAAAGAAATCCGAATTTTATGAAGCCATTTCAAAACATAGGCTGCTGCCTATAGTTTAAGACCTAACAGTTAATACGCCTAAAACTAGGCAACAGTTTTTAATTTTATCGCAAAATTAGACAAATACTTATGAGACAAATAACTAAACTGCCAAGGAATTACACAACAACTTTCTATCCTTATAAATCTAAAACACCTAAAAATAGGCAATATTATTGTACAATATGAAACCTAGTTTATAGGCAATGAAATCAAATACTTTTTCATCATTTGCTCTTATATAAACTAACTTTAATAAACAATGAAACAAAAATTTCTCAAGTAGACAGGAAAAAAGAAACGAAAAGCTTTCAAAGCTTTTTGTGAAAACTCTTTTAAGAAACCATTTCATGAAAAATGTTAATTAAATCCCCCAACAGTATGCTCTAATTTGTATGTATTCTCTTGTTTTTAATTACAGATGAATTCTGTGAAGAATATCCGCATAACTTAATGCCCACCCCCGGCTATTGGATTGAGTGTTCGAGACAAAAGATAACTCTGCCGCCCACACACACCATTTGGGATGAAAGCGACTCAGAACATGAGGACATACGAGGTGGCAATAGTAGTGATGCCTATTTGGAACGTGAATGCAGTGACCTATATGAGGATGATGAAGATTCTGAGGCCACACCCAGGTATGTTAAAGGGTAGAATAAGTTATGTCCAGTTAAGTTCTTTTTGGTTTTTTTCGTTCTTTTGAGTTGAGTTTTTTGATTTTCAATATTTATGGTTCAGCGTCATAAATTACGTTTATTTAAAACATTATTGCTTCCCTTCTCCTTGCCACCACCACATTTCATGTTCATATCATTCCCATGTGCCATTTCCACCTCGCTCTCCACTGTTCACTGTGTGTGTGTATTTTGTTTCGTTGGGTTTTGGTTATGTTGCTGTTCCCCTGTTGTTGTATTTTTATGCGAATGTTTAAGTCCTAGGAAAAAGACGACGATCGAGGAACAATGGGAACAAAATGGCGCCTTCGAGCTGATCTCCGTGGAACAGGAAACGTATGAGAAATATTTCTTTGGCTGCGAACATTGGAATTACTTTACCAGCGATGAAGATTTGGGTCCGGTGATATTGTCCATTAAACAGGAAACCCTAAATGGACGTGATCAGTTTAGAATATTGGTGCGAGCCGGTTCCTATACAGTACATGGTCTAATACCCGCCTCTTGTGTATTTGCTGATAGGTATGTTATCCTTAAGGATAAACAAAGAATTTTGATTTATATTTTTTTTTTTTAAATTGCAGATATAACCGCGAGGAAGTGGTTAGATCTTTGGGCAAAGAAGTTAATTTAAATCCTCCCCTGACATTGGGCCAATTGCCTGATACTCCTGAGGAGCTGCTGAAATTAGATCAAGTGGGTTTTTGTCTCTTTGTTTTGAAAAATTTGTATATTTTTTTCTTTAATCTCTTTTTTAGGTTTTTATTAAATCTGAACTAAAAGTTGGTGTTATATATGTTAAAGAGGATCAATATACGGAAGAGCAAATTTTAGACAATAATGAAAATTCTCTGCTCTTCGATGAGTTCTTAACCCTTTTAGGAGATCGTGTACGATTAAAGGGTTTCGATAAATACAAAGGTGGCCTTGATACAGTACATGACTTGACCGGTTAGTACTTCAACCTGAATAACTAAAGAAAGCTTTAAGTTAAAAGCTTTTACCATAATTTTTTGCATTTTCCCTTTCCAGGTCTGTACTCTGTTTATACAAATTGGCGTAATATTGAGATAATGTTTCATGTCTCAACATTATTGCCTTACGAACGTCATGATCCTCAAAAGCTTCAACGGAAACGTCACATTGGCAATGATATTGTTTGTGTGGTGTTTCTGGAGGCTGATAATACCCGCTTTAGTCCTGCCTGCATAAAGAGTCATTTTCTGCATACGTTTATATTGGTACGTACAAAACTTTAATTAAAAGCTTTTTTAAGCTTTAGAAAAAAAGAAAAAAGCTTTATAAGCTTTCATGTTTTCTTAAAAGCTTTTTGAGCCTTGCTAAAAGCTTTATAATCTTTTCTTAAAAACTTTCCAAATTTTTGTTAAAAGCTTTTGTTAAAGTTTTAAGTTTTTGTTAAACGTTTGTTAAAAGCGTTTTAAACGTTTGTTAAAAACTTTTAAGCTTTTGTTGAAAGTTTTATAAACTTCTGTTAAGAGCTTTTTAAACTTTTGTTAAAAGCTTTGCAAGCTTTTATTACAAACTTTATAAGCTTTTATTAGAAACTTTATAAGCTTTTATTAGAAGCTATATACGTTTTTTTCAAAGCTTTAAAAGTAAATATTTTGTTAAAAGCTTTCTAAGCTTCAGCTGAAAATTTTTATAAAAAGCTCTACAAATTGAATATAATCATTAGAAACGATTTTCAAATTTATTTTTATTTTTTCTCTCAGGTGCGAGTCTCTGCTCGAATAAAACACAAACCCACCCGCTATGAAGTGTCGGTAGTGACACGAGACGAAGTGGGTGCCTACAAACCCTATTTGTGGGAACAATCGGTATTCGAAAAGGGACCCATGTTTAGGTAAGGACTTCACATCAACAGCTACATAGTTAATGGAAATTTTAAACCATAACTCTCTCTCTTCATTTTCTTTCCACAGAGAATGGCTTTTAACGAAAATTGTCAATGGCGAACGTGCCTCATATTCGGCACCAAAATTTGCCCGCATGCAGGAACGTACCCGCTCACAAATGCTCGAAGATTTGGTAATGAATTTATCGAATCATGCTGAGACTGGCCAAATACCAAAACCCTATCGACGCGGCTCATGGCGACCAATTGGTGAGGAAGAATATAGAAAAATGTTGCATGCAAGAGTTTTAGCCAATAATGCGCCAATCACACCTCTCTCGTCATCGATGGACGTTGATGTGTGCTGTGTGCTACTGTGTGTTAAGCATAGTATGTAGTTTCTTTTGGGAGTGAGACCCACTTTTTTTTCTCTCTCTCTACTTCTTCTACTCTCTATAACTACTACTTTCGCTATTACATCTACTACTATTTTTTAGAGATTTTAACTATTTACTTAATGAAAACCCCAAAATAATTGGCAGCTTAGTAACTTTCCTCAAAAAAAAATCCAACGCTTAAGCAAAAAGAGTAAAAAGCTTGTTTGTTAAAACCTTACCCTTAAGCACATTTTTTTAGCTTAAAAGTACACTGATTTAAAATGTTAATAAGTTATTTTCTTTATACCCTTCACCATGGTGAGAAGAAGCAAAAACATCATGTTACGAATGTGGTAGAACCAAGAGTGAATGCGAACCTATAAAACCTATTTTATGACTCTGATCTCCTACAGGCTCTACATGCTTAATTTCTAAATATTATAGAAAATTCAAAAAGTACAAAGAATGAAAAAGTACCAAACGCTTCCATTTTATAGGTTCTACCCTAGTCTATGGTCTAGTCTATAGTCTAGTCTATAGTCTAGTCTATAGCCTAGTCTATAGTCTAGTCTATAGTCTAGTCTATAGTCTAGTCTATAGTCTAGTCTATAGTCTAGTCTATAGTCTAGTCTATAGTCTAGTCTATAGTCTAGTCTATAGTCTAGTCTATAGTCTAGTCTATAGTCTAGTCTATAGTCTAGTCTATAGTCTAGTCTATAGTCTAGTCTATAGTCTAGTCTATAGTCTAGTCTATAGTCTAGTCTATAGTCTAGTCTATAGTCTAGTCTATAGTCTAGTCTATAGTCTAGTCTATAGTCTAGTCTATAGTCTAGTCTATAGTCTAGTCTATAGTCTAGTCTATAGTCTAGTCTATAGTCTAGTCTTTCTAGTCTATAGTCTAGTCTATAGTCTAGTCTATAGTCTAGTCTATAGTCTAGTCTATAGTCTAGTCTATAGTCTAGTCTATAGTCTAGTCTATAGTCTAGTCTATAGTCTAGTCTATAGTCTAGTCTATAGTCTAGTCTATAGTCTAGTCTATAGTCTAGTCTATAGTCTAGTCTATAGTCTAGTCTATAGTCTAGTCTATAGTCTAGTCTATAGTCTAGTCTATAGTCTAGTCTATAGTCTAGTCTATAGTCTAGTCTATAGTCTAGTCTATAGTCTAGTCTATAGTCTAGTCTATAGTCTAGTCTATAGTCTAGTCTATAGTCTAGTCTATAGTCTAGTCTATAGTCTAGTCTATAGTCTAGTCTATAGTCTAGTCTATAGTCTAGTCTATAGTCTAGTCTATAGTCTAGTCTATAGTCTAGTCTATAGTCTAGTCTATAGTCTAGTCTATAGTCTAGTCTATAGTCTAGTCTATAGTCTAGTCTATAGTCTAGTCTATAGTCTAGTCTATAGTCTAGTCTATAGTCTAGTCTATAGTCTAGTTTATAGTCTAGTCTATAGTCTAGTCTATAGTCTAGTCTATAGTCTAGTCTATAGTCTAGTCTATAGTCTAGTCTATAGTCTAGTCTATAGTCTAGTCTAGTCTATAGTCTAGTCTATAGTCTAGTCTATAGTCTAGTCTATAGTCTAGTCTATAGTCTAGTCTATAGTCTAGTCTATAGTCTAGTCTATAGTCTAGTCTATAGTCTAGTCTAGTAGTCTATAGTCTAGTCTATAGTCTAGTCTATAGTCTAGTCTATAGTCTAGTCTATAGTCTAGTCTATAGTCTAGTCTATAGTCTAGTCTATAGTCTAGTCTATAGTCTAGTCTATAGTCTAGTCTATAGTCTAGTCTATAGTCTAGTCTATAGTCTAGTCTATAGTCTAGTCTATAGTCTAGTCTATAGTCTAGTCTATAGTCTAGTCTATAGTCTAGTCTATAGTCTAGTCTATAGTCTAGTCTATAGCCTAGTCTATAGTCTAGTCTATAGCCTAGTCTATAGTCTAGTCTATAGTCTAGTCTATAGTCTAGTCTATAGTCTAGTCTATAGTCTAGTCTATAGTCTAGTCTATAGTCTAGTCTATAGTCTAGTCTATAGTCTAGTCTATAGTCTAGTCTATAGTCTAGTCTATAGTCTAGTCTAGTAGTCTATAGTCTAGTCTATAGTCTAGTCTACTAGTCTAGTCTACAGTCTAGTCTATAGTCTAGTCTATAGTCTAGTCTATAGTCTAGTCTATAGTCTAGTCTATAGTCTAGTCTATAGTCTAGTCTATAGTTCAGTCTATAGTCTAGTCTATAGTCTAGTCTATATTCTAGTCTATAGTCTAGTCTATAGTCTAGTCTATAGTCCAGTCTATAGTCTAGTATATAGTCTAGTCTATAGTCTAGTCTATAGTCTAGTCTATAGTCTAGTCTACAGTCTAGTCTATAGTCTAGTCTATAATCTAGTCTATAGTCCAGTCTATAGTCCAGTCTATAGTCTAGTCTATAGTCTAGTCTATAGTCTAGCCTATAGTCTAGTCTATAGTCTAGTCTATAGTCTAGTCTATAGTCTAGTCTATAGTCTAGTCTATAGTCTAGTCTATAGTCTAGTCTATAGTATACTCTATAATTTACTCTATAGTCTAGTTTATAGTCCAGTCTATAGTCTAGTCAATGATCTAGTCTATGGTCTAGTCTAGTTTTTTATATTCAGATCTTATATACATATGTATACTAATTAGAAAAAAACACTTACCTTTGAGATTTCCCATGTCTGTATATTTAAATTTTATTAAGATTTTTTTAATGCCGTACCGATTACCCGTTTAAAATATCACTGATTTACATATTGACAACTCTTATTACTGAACAAACAAAATAGAGAGAACAATTACATAAATTAAAACAAAAAACAAACTTTACTCTCACTTTATTACTCTGCTTTTATCACTGAGTGATTTTTTTTAATTTCTTTTTCACACATTTATTCACTAAAAATTGCATTCAAAAAACAACCACAATAATAGATCTTCATATGTAAAGGACAACAATAAGAAAATAACTTGATACCTATGAAAGCAATAAAAACTCTTAGGAATTCTTCAGATAATTTACTTTATTTAATGTATTTTTTTAATTTTAGAAAATATTACACTATTTATTAACTTTTTTTGATTTTTCATGAAATTACACTATTGGGATTATTATTTTATTAAATTTATATATTTTAACACACTTTTTTATAATTAAATTTATTTTTTAAGACGAGCGTATCAATTAAGCGACCGACTTTTATAATTGCGACAAGAGAACTAAATTGATCATTAAATTGACAGTTTCTTGGTGCATGCTTGGACAAACATAATTAACAACAACAACAAAACACAGTTTCTTATGGTAGATATTGTTCTTGTACTTAGTTTGTTTATAAAAGCAAAACAGAGCAAGCACGAGCCGTTATGAATGAAGCTATGTTTTGTTATTGTCTAGAGACCAGGGATGGAAAATTTAAATTTTGAAATAGTACTAGAATATAGAACAGACTATTGACTAGACTATAGACTAGACTATAGACAAGACTATAGACTAGACTATAGACTAGACTATAGACTAGACTATAGACTAGACTATAGACTAGACTATAGACTAGACTATAGACTAGACTATAGACTAGACTAGACTATTGACTAGACTCTAGACTAGACTATAGACTAGACTACAGCCTAGACTATAGACTAGATTATAGACTAGACTATGGAGTAGACCATAGACTAATCCATAGACTAGACTATAGACTAGACTATAGACTAGACTATAGACTAGACTATAGACTAGACTATAGACTAGACTATAGACTAGACTATAGACTAGACTATAGACTAGACTATAGACTAGACTATAGACTAGACTATAGACTAGACTATAGACTAGACTATAGACTAGACTATAGACTAGACTATAGACTAGACTATAGACTAGACTATAGACTAGACTATAGACTAGACTATAGACTAGACTATAGACTAGACTATAGACTAGACTATAAACTGGACTATAAACTAGACTATAGACTAGAATATAGACTAGGCTATAGACTAGGACTATAGACTAGACTATAGACTAGACTATAGACTAGACTATAGACTAGACTATAGACTAGACTATAGACTAGACTATAGACTAGATTATAGACTAGACTATAGACTAGACTAGACTATAGAATAGACTATAGACTGGTCTATAGACTAGACTATAGACTAGACTACAGACTAGACTATAGACTAGACTACAGACTAGACTATAGACTAGACTACAGACTATACTATAGACTAGACTATAGACTAGACTACAGACTAGTCTATAGACTAGACTATAGACTAAACTATAGAGTAGACTATAGACTAGACTATAGACTAGACTATAGACTAGACTATAGACTAGACTATAGACTAGACTATAGACTAAACTATAGACAAGACTATAGACTAGACTATAGACTAGACTATAGACTAGAATATAGACTAGACTATAGACTAGACTATAGACTAGAATATAGACTAGACTATGGACAAGACTATAGACTAAACTATATACTAGACTATGGACTAAAGACTAGACTATAGACTAGACTATAGACTAGACTATAGACTAGACTATAGACTAGACTATAGACTAGACTATAGACTAGACTATAGACTATAGCCTAGAACAATGGGAGAATAACACACACCTTTGAAACAATAACAACACTTTAGAAATTCTTCAAATAATTTACTTTATTTAATGAAATTTTTTAACTTTGAAAATTATTATATTTTTTACTAACTTTTTTGATTTTTCATGAAATTGCACTAATAGGATTATTAATTTATTAATATTACATAGATTAACACACTTTATTTTAATTAAATTTATTTTTTAAGACGAGAGTTTAAATTGTACGACCGACTTTTATAATTGCGACAAGAGAACTAAATTGATAATTAAATTGGCAGTCAGTTTTTTGGTGCATGCATAAACAAATATAATTGACAACAACAACTATACACAGCTTCATATGTTAAATTTTGTTCTTGCACTTTTGTCCATAAAAACAAAACAGAGCAAGAACAAGCCGTTATGAATGAAGCTGAGCTTTGTTATTGTCTAGAGACCAGGCATGGAAAATTGAAATTTTGAAGTAGTTGAAGTTATAACAAAATTGGTACTTTTTTAAGTTTTAAGTACTAAACTGATTCTCCGTTACACTATAGACTAGACTATAGACTAGACTATAGACTATAGACTAAACTATAGACTAGACTATAGACTAGACTATAGACTAGACTACAGACTAGACTATAGACTAGACTACAGACTAGACTATAGACTAGACTATAGACTATACTATAGACAAGACTATAGACTAGACTACAGACTAGACTACAGACTAGACTATAGACTAGACTATAGACTATACTATAGACAAGACTACAGACTAGACTATAGACTAGACTATAGACTAGACTACAGACTAGACTATAGACTAGACTATAGACTAGACTATAGACTAGACTATAGACTAGACTATAGACTAGACTATAGAATAGACTATAGACTAGACTATAGACTAGACTACAGGCTAGACTATAGACTAAACTATAGACTAGACTATAGACTAGACTATAGACTAGACTATAGACTAGACTATAGACTAGACTATAGACTAGACTATAGACTAGACTATAGACTAGACTATAGACTAGACTATAGACTAGACTATAGACTAGACTATAGACTAGACTATAGACTAGACTATAGACTAGACTATAGACTAGACTATAGACTAGACTATAGACTAGACTATAGACTAGACTATAGACTAGACTATAGACTAGACTATAGACTAGACTATAGACTAGACTATAGACTAGACTATAGACTAGACTATAGACTAGACTATAGACTAGACTATAGACTAGACTATAGACTAGACTATAGACTAGACTATAGACTAGACTATAGACTAGACTATAGACTAGACTATAGACTAGACTATAGAATAGACTATAGACTAGACTATAGACTAGACTATAGACTAGACTATAGACTAGACTATAGACTAGACTATAGACTAGACTATAGAATAGACTATAGAATAGACTATAGACTAGACTATAGACTAGACTATAGACTAGACTATAGACTAGACTATAGACTAGACTATAGACTAGACTATAGACTAGACTATATAGACTAGACTAGACTATAGACTAGACTAGACTAGACTATAGACTAGACTATAGACTAGACTATAGACTAGACTATAGACTAGACTATAGACTAGACTATAGACTAGACTATAGACTAGACTATAGACTAGACTATAGACTAGACTATAGACAAGACTATAGACTAGACTATAGACTAGACTATAGACTAGACTATAGACTAGACTAGACAAGACTATAGACTAGACTATAGACTAGACTATAGACTAGACTATAGACTAGACTATAGACTAGACTATAGACTAGACTATAGACTAGACTATAGACTAGACTATAGACTAGACTATAGACTAGACTATAGACTAGACTATAGACTAGACTATAGACTAGACTATAGACTAGACTATAGACTAGACTATAGACTAGACTATAGACTAGACTATAGACTAGACTATAGACTAGACTATAGACTAGACTATAGACTAGACTATAGACTAGACTATAGACTAGACTATAGACTAGACTATAGACTAGACTATAGACTAGACTATAGACTAGACTATAGACTAGACTATAGACTAGACTATAGACTAGACTATAGACTAGTCTATAGACTAGACTATAGACTAGACTATAGACTAGACTATAGACTGGACTATAGACTAGTCTATAGACTAGACTATAGACTATAGACTAGACTATAGACTAGACTATAGACTAGACTATAGACTAGACTATAGACTATACTATAGACTAGACTATAGACTAGACTATAGTCTAGTCTATAGTCTAGTCAATGGTCTAGTCTATAGTCTAGTCTATAGTCTAGTCTATAGTCTAGTCTATAGTCTAGTCTATAGTCTAGTCTATAGTCTAGTCTATGGTCTAGTCTACAGTCTAGTCTATAGTCTAGTCTACAGTCTAGTCTATAGTCTAGTCTATAGTCTAGTCTATAGTCTAGTCAGTCTAGTCTAGTCTAGTCTATATTCTAGTCTATAGTCTAGTCTATAGTCTAGTCTATAGTCTAGTCTATAGTCTAGTCTATAGTCTAGTCTATAGTCTAGTCTATAGTCTAGTCTATAGTCTAGTCTGTAGTCTAGTCTATAGTCTAGTCTATAGTCTACTCTATAGTCTAGTCTATAGTCTAGTCTATAGTCTATACTAGTCTAGTCTATAGTCTAGTCTATAGTCTAGTCTATAGTCTAGTCTATAGTCTAGTCTATAGTCTAGTCTATAGTCTATACTAGACTATAGACTAGACTATAGACTAGACTATAGACTAGACTATAGACTAGACTATAGACTAGACTATAGACTAGACTATGGACTAGACTATAGACTAGTCTATAGACTAGACTATAGACTAGACTATAGACTAGACTATAGACTAGACTATAGAATAGACTGTAGAATAGACTATAGAATAGACTGTAGAATAGACTATAGAATAGACTATAGAATAGACTATAGACTAGACTATAGACTAGACTATAGACTAGACTCTAGACTAGACTATACACTAGACTATAGACTATATAGAACCTATAAAATGAGACTTTTTGATACTTTTGCCTTCTTCAAAAGAAACTTTAATAATTTTCTATAATATTGAACCTAGAAACATGAAATTTAACATGTAGAGGCCGGAGTATGTGAGAACCGATAAAAGGAACATTTCGTTCTGCAAAAGGGACTTTTTGAATTTTCTAGAATATTGAGCCTAGAAACATAAAATTGCACATTCAGAGCTCTAAGTTAATGAGATCTGAAGAAATTTGGTGCTTTTTTGTTCTATTTCGCTGATTGATAGAAAATCCATAAAAGGGAACTTTCTGGTACTTTTATGTGTTACAGCTGGTATTTTTTGATATTTTTAACACACTATGGTAAAGGGTATATTAGATTCGACATATAGAACTCTTACTTGTTTTAATATATTTTTTCACCATTTTCAAGCACCTTCGTTAACAAAACATTGTAAATTTTCCCCAAAACTTATATTTCCCCCTTTTTTAATGTCTAACCATTAAATGTCTTAAAATTTATGCTGGTTTTTCGGTTGTAAGTAAATCCAATCACATGTCAATGTGATTAATGGTTTTATGAGGTAAAAGCAGCAAAATGGAACTACAACACAAATCCTTCTTAAGGACTCTTGCAGTTTAAAACTACACATATTCATATACACTCATACTTTTTTTTTTGCTAGTTTCCATTCAGTCATGATTTTATATCCCTTTCAACGCCTTAATGTTATGTTGTTAATCTTGGTGTGTAATAAATGATTTGAGCTTTTTTTGTTGCTGCTGTTGTTTTGTTATCCTTGTTTCCCTTTTTTGGCAACATACATCATCAAATGTTTTAGCATCGTTATCAATGACAATGTCAGAATATCATAGATCTTGTGTGCTATGGATGTGGGTAACAACTTCCGGTGACATTATTTACAACAACAACAACAAAAATTTGTTTAACAATATTGATTTCCTATTTGGCGAAAGTTGAAAAAAAATCTGAATCAAAGTTTTATTGCTTTACTTAAATGCAGGCATAAATTAGCTGTTATCTTGGTCAGGCTTTCAAAAGGAATTTGAAAGCAAAATGTTTGAAATAATAACAGCTAGTAGCTTTAAATATAGGTTAATAAAACCTTAAATAAATCTTGAAGGAACATAGTTCAGTTTTAGTTCAGTTTTAGTTGAGTTCTAGTTCAGTTCTAGTTCAGTTCTAGTTCAGTTCTAGTTCAGTTCTAGTTCAGTTCTAGTTCAGTTCTAGTTCAGTTCTAGTTCAGTTCTAGTTCAGTTCTAGTTCAGTTCTAGTTCAGTTCTAGTTCAGTTCTAGTTCAGTTCTAGTTCAGTTCTAGTTCAGTTCTAGTTCAGTTCTAGTTCAGTTCTAGTTCAGTTCTAGTTCAGTTCTAGTTCAGTTCTAGTTCAGTTCTAGTTCAGTTCTAGTTCAGTTCTAGTTCAGTTCTAGTTCAGTTCTAGTTCAGTTCTAGTTCAGTTCTAGTTCAGTTCTAGTTCAGTTCTAGTTCAGTTCTAGTTCAGTTCTAGTTCAGTTCTAGTTCAGTTCTAGTTCAGTTCTAGTTCAGTTCTAGTTCAGTTCTAGTTCAGTTCTAGTTCAGTTCTAGTTCAGTTCTAGTTCAGTTCTAGTTCAGTTCTAGTTCAGTTCTAGTTCAGTTCTAGTTCAGTTCTAGTTCAGTTCTAGTTCAGTTCTAGTTCAGTTCTAGTTCAGTTCTAGTTCAGTTCTAGTTCAGTTCTAGTTCAGTTCTAGTTCAGTTCTAGTTCAGTTCTAGTTCAGTTCTAGTTCAGTTCTAGTTCAGTTCTAGTTCAGTTCTAGTTCAGTTCTAGTTAGTTCTAGTTCAGTTCTAGTTCAGTTCTAGTTCAGTTCTAGTTCAGTTCTAGTTCAGTTCTAGTTCAGTTCTAGTTCAGTTCTAGTTCAGTTCTAGTTCAGTTCTAGTTAGTTCTAGTTCAGTTCTAGTCAGTTCTAGTTCAGTTCTAGTTCAGTTCTAGTTCAGTTCTATGTTCAGTTCTAGTTCAGTTCTAGTCAGTTTATAGTTCAGTCCCGAGTTCAGTTCTAGTTCAGTTCTAGTTCAGTTCTAGTTCAGGATCTAGTTCAGATCTCGTTCAGATCTAGTTCAGTTCTAGTTCAGTTCTAGTTTCAGTTCTAGTTCAGTCTTAGTTCAGTTCTAGTTCAGTTCTAGTTCAGTTCTAGTTCCGCTTCTAGTTCATTTCTAGTTCAGTTTCTAGTTCAGTTATAGTTCAGTTCTAGTTTCATTCTAGTTCAGTTCTAGTTCAGTTCTAGTTCAGTTCTAGTTCAGTTCTAGTAAAGGACTAGACTTTTTGATTATGTATGGAATATTATCACCAAATATATCACAAGGGTTAACAACCAACCACCACAACTGAAAATAGTTTTTCT
>NW_023994842.1:207500-210895 GCF_015586225.1 Lucilia sericata | reverse complement strand
ATATTTGGAATGTTGTCAAGCCGCTTGTGTAGTCTATTTGGGCCTTAACGCTATTTGCAAACCTTTGTTTACATTTAAGCTTTAAAAAACTTGTTTGACAACACTGGTTTTAAGTCAAGTTTTTTTTAATATAGTGATGCCAGATATATTAATATATTTAGTATTACCACAATAACATTTGATAAAAATCTATAACACATTTTTGTAAAACAATTATTTACCTTTTGTCTTGTTATTAGTTGCTTTCGATTTCTTTTTTTTTATCGGCTAGGTCGCCCCCCTTTTATTAACAAAGAAGAAATCCAAAATATGCATTCATTGTTTATCAGACGTGTTTTTTTGTTGAAGTTTTTAAATGGCGTTTATCCATTGGCGCCATCACTTGATTATTTTCCAGCGATTTCAAGTTTTGATTTGTTTATTTAGTTGTCTATAGACAAATATTAACGTTTATTTGTTGTAATCATTATAACTGTTATTATCCCGCATTAATCAATCATTTTACAATGTGATTAACACAAATTATTTACTTTAAATGCAATAGAATCAAACAAATATTGTTACGAGTACCTATGTTATGTTACATAAAATGCATTTTAATGATAACGGAAATTCACAAAATTAAAGGTGCTTTTTTTGTGTTACAATTATGTTTGTTTATTTGTGGTTTTATTGTGTTCACACTTGAAAATAATGAAATACATAAATGTTTTGTTATAAACCTATGTTTTGTAATTTGATATTTTCATTATTTAAATAAGTTTTTAACACCTTGAAAATGATTCTTTTAGAGATAACTACTAACTAATGCAATTTTTATTTAAAAATTAATAAATTTTATAAATTAGTTTAAAAAAATATACAAATTGCAGCGTTATTATTTACATATGGCAATACCCTTTTATAAACCGCAATGTAAACAATAAATTTGTTATTGTAACTCAGAGGAAGAGAATGTAAACAAAGCTGAGTAATTGCAATGTCATCTATTGTAAAACAAATAAGCATAGAAATTCTTAAAAATTTAACTAAAAATCTTCAAAATTTGTTCAAAATTATGGGAATTTTTGACAAATTGCATAATCATTGTTAATTCTAAAAGAATTTCTTTTAAATTCCTAAATAATCGATTATTTTTCGACAAATTACATACAGCAAACAGAGTCCACAATTAATGCAATTTCAAAAAATTTTATCTTCACAAACAAGGAAATGACGATTAAACGTTTAAATTAATAAAACAAAAGTATTTAATTAACAAAAAACTGTTATTAAAAACGATTAATAGTCATTGGTTTATGTCCATTAAAATGATAACATTTTCGTCGTAAAAAAATAGATAACACAGAAAAGGTGTTAAAAACACATTATTAATGATAATAACTAAATTAACTTAATTTTAAATAATTATTAAAAAAAATTTATTAAAAACAGGCAACTCATTGCAAATTGTTATCTACACAAAAATGGGGAATAACTTTTATTAAAATAGCATTTAAATTTATATTAAACATCATTAATTGATAATAAATTTAATTAACATTATGACAGTTAATACATATCTATAGCAGAAAAAAAAAACACACGCACAAATTCCCGCATAATAAATTAAATAATTAAATGTTTAGACAGTCATGTGTTATATATTGAAAGAAATATCAATTTACCAATAATAATTTTCTATTTCTATTTTATTTTGGTATTTTAATAAGCCATTATTTCAAGTGTTTCTTTTCATTAATAAACCAATAAACATCAGTATTGGCAACAATATCAATTGTTTTTGTTCTCTCTATCTCCCTCACTCTTTTATTATTTTAATAAAGCAATATAAAGAAACCCACTTGTTTATGCTTAACTCATTCTCTATCTCTCTTTAGCTGTTTATTTTAAAGGGGGCGTGTGTATGTATATTCAAGAATAATAACCAATCAAATGTCATCATTAGATAAACAACATTGGGTAAAAAAAGCATGGTTGCAATTTAAAGTACTTTTTGTTATTTAGTAAATAGAAAAAGGAGTTTTAGTGATAACAAGCAAGATTTTTATAAGAAATTTACGCAAATTTAAAGAAATGATTAAACATATCATATTTATATAAAAATAATACTTAAATTAATAAAACTAATTACTCAAAATTATTTTTTATAAAGATTTAATGTATATTTTTCTTGTTTTTCTTATATTTCCAGCCTATCCGACAAATGCCTCAGCCGCTGCTGCCCTATACTGTAATGCCGCCTATCCCGGTTTCTATATGCCTGGTTTTGGTGTAAAACGTAAAGGTGGACAAATACGTTTTACCTCACAACAAACTAAAAATCTCGAAAATCGTTTTAACTCCTTCAAATATCTATCGCCCGAAGAACGTAGACATTTGGCTCTACAACTTAAGCTAACCGATCGTCAAGTGAAAACATGGTTTCAAAATCGTCGAGCTAAATGGCGTCGTGCTAATCAGGCAAAACGTTCTTCCCACTATTTACACACTACAGCACAGGCACATAACAATCAACGTAGTGTTATTAAATCAAATCATATAACAAATAATAATAACAATAATAGTAGTGGTATTCAAACGTTGAGTCAGGAGGATAAACAATTCCTGTCGGAAAATGATGAAAGTGATGGCGAGAGTGAGGATGAAGATATTTATGTGCAGGATAGACCAAGATCGGAATAAGGGAAGGAGTAATTAAAATTTTAACGTAAATTTAACCAAAGATATCAGTTAACTAAAGTATTTAAGAGCATTTATTAGCGTTAAGTTCTATTAAGTAAGAGTTTAGTTTTAATTTTATGTAAATAGTGCGAATTTTAAATAATTTATAAAATAAAGTGATGTTTATTATTAAGAAAAACTAAAAAATGTTTTGATTTACAATATGTTATGATTTTAACACAAATCTTGTCAATTTTCTACCTCCAGACTAAGTTTATAACAGAACTGTTCTTCATAAACATTATTTTTCAGAATGGTTAAAAATCGGAGAACTATCGTTCCATAAATCATTCCCACATATAAAATTTAAGAAAGTTTCTAATAAAACTGTTCTCCATAAACGTTGTTTTTCAGAATGGTAAAAAATGTGAGAATTATCGTTCCATAAATCGTTTCCACTTATAAAATTTAATTTGTTTTCTTATTTTTCGGAGTATTTTTAAAAAATAGAACCTGCAAATCTGACGATATTAAAATAAACTAGAAATAATTTTATTTTTAAATTTTTCAAAACTTGTAAGTTTCAAAAAGAAAAATGTAAATGCTTTACAAGTTTCTAACACAGAAAATCGAATTAATCCCAAAAAAATCCTACTGAGATTGAAAATTGTAGTTTTTAGTTGTTTCTTTATTTGAAAACTTATTTAACAAATAATGAAAATTTTCGTTTT